>NC_143580.1:190772275-191074479 GCF_048544385.1 Mastigoproctus giganteus
AAAATAAAAAATCACACCATTCCTTCCAAATGCCTGTCCAGTTCCTCCTTAAATTTATTCAACCTATCAACTTCCACAACGACAGATGGAAGTTTGTTTCCAGCAATTAACCACCCACAGGCTAAAGGAAAATTTCCGCACGTCTATTCTACATCTGTCTTTTCTTAATTTTAATCTATGCCCCATCAGGTTCTTAGTCTGAGCAAGCGGAAGTATCTCGTCAGCATTGAGCATGCTCAAACCATTCAAGGTCTTATACACCTGAATAATATCATCTCGCAGGTGCCTAGTTTCCAGATGCTGCAACTTGCAAAACTTAAGCCTTTCTTCATAAGCCCATTCCTTTGTACTCGTTCTAGCAACTCTACATCCTTCCTAAAATGAGGCCTACAGACCTGTACGCAGTACTCAAGGCATGGCCTGACCATTGCCTTATACAGAGGGACAATCACCTCCTTTTCCCTGCTAGCAAAATTCCTATATATCCTTGACAAAACCCCATGACCTGCCCTGGCAGCCTCTCTTCATTGCTCAGAAAACTTCATATCTGACTGCACAATTACTCCCAGGTCTTTTTCATTTTCTACCACCTTAAGTGTAGTACCACACAGTTGGTACTTTTCTCTCGGGTTACTTCTACCCATATGCAGTATTTTGCATTTGTCAAGGTTAAACTTCAGTTGCCACTTCTTAGCTCATCTGCCCAAATTATCTTGATCCTGTTGCAGTAGCATACTGCCATTACTGTCATTCACAACCCTGCCAACTTTTGTATCATCTGCAAACTTCGACACTAAGCCTGACATACCTTCATCAATATCATTGATAAATATACAAAACAACAGTGGACCCAACACCGAACCCTGTGGGACTCCACTAATAACATTAGTCCACGAAGAGCAGCACCCATTGATTACCACCCTCTGTCTTCTCCCACTCAACCATCCTTTTATCCATTGTAGCAACTTACCCTTAATACCATTCTGCTCCAATTTGTACAATAGTCTTCCATGCGCAAAAGTGTTAAAAGCTTTCCTGAAATCCAAATATATGATATCAAAATTATTTTTTGCATCCAGTTCCTTTGTAACCACATCATAATATCCTATCAAATTTGTCAGACAAGACTTTCCCTTAACAAACCCATGCTGTGTCGGAATTATTGCTGCAGTCTTGTCTAGATGATCCTGCAATGCATCTTTAACCAGTGACTCCATTGTTTTACCCGGAACAGAAGTTAAACTAACTGGTCTGTAATTACTCGTGTCACCCTTCGATCCCCCTTGTGATTTGGGGACACATTTGCACATCTCCAGTCCAGGGGAACCTCCCCTGAGTCCAAGGATGCTCTCATAATTATGAGTAAGGGTTTGCTTAGTTGCTTTGCCACCACCTCCTTTAATATAACTGGATAGATCCCATCCACCCCAGGTGCTTTTCTTATGTTTAACTTCAACAATTTCTTCTCCACTTGGCTCTCAGTTATTACAAAATCATTAAGTACCCTGCTACAATTTGACAACCTTCTGCCATTTTCAAACCTTAATAATTCCTCATGTGTGAATGTAGATGCAAAATACTCATTCAGTTTGTTTGCTGTCTGAGCAGGATCATCAACAGTCGAACCATCAATGTCAAGTGGACCAATCAGATTCATCCCCTTCCTTTTAGAGTTTATATAAGTAAAGAAATCCTTGCTGTTTTTCTTAGAATCTTTTGCCAAGTATTTCTTGTAATCTGCCTTCGCCTGCCTTCCTTTTTTGACCTGATTACAGACTAACTTATATCTGCCATAGGCTTCTGAGTCGCTTGATAATTTATATGCATCCCATGCATTTTTCTTCTCTGTCACAAGTCTATTTATGTGGCATACTTGTTCATCCCTTTCTGTGGCATATTTGTTCATCATTACTTTTGTTTTAGCCAGATTCATCTTTAATCCAAAATCCTTACTAACTGTGCATAACCGATTAAGATTTTCCTCTAATTCTTTGGGATCGTGGCTTATGACCACAATGTCATCTGCAAATCGTAAATGGTTTCAGTACTCTCCATTCACATTGACTCCTTTCTGCGACCAGTCTAATCTTCTGAAAGCTTCCTCAAGGGCAGCAGTAAACAGCTTCGGCGATATTGTGTCTCCTTGTCGAACTCCTTTCTCGATTTTAAATTTCCTACTGTCTTTGTCTAGTCTAATAGAGGAGGTAGCACTATCATATATTTTCTTCAAAATCATAATATATGGAGTATCTGTGCGTTGTCTTTCCAGTGCTCTAAACATTGCCTTATGCTGTATGGAGTCAAATGCCTTTTCATAATCCACAAATGCCAGGCATAATGGTGTTTTTTATATTCATTTGCTTTCTCCATTAGCTGTGACATTACATGAAGTTGATCCATAGTTGAGAATCCTGTCCTAAAACCAGCTTGCTCTTTCGGTTGATTCTCATCAGGTATTCTTTCTAATCTGTTAGTAATGACCATTGTGAACAACTTCTTGTATACATTGAACTGTATTAATACACTGTTCAACAAAATTAACAGAACATATAGAAAACATAGTGTAACAACTTGCAATGAAGCAGGGGAAAATTTGGTGTGGTGGTGTACCATACAATAATGATGAAATGAGGAGAGAGACAGAAAAAACTTACATATAAGGAAGATTTATAGGGGTATAACAATTACTAAAAAGGTCTCATGACTTCAGTATGGCATATGATCCCCTCCAAACAGGCCTGACAGCAGTGAACCATACTTGATATAAAGGTGTCTTAAGATTCTGTGGGAACAAATCCCATTCTTCCCCCAGTGCAAACCTTAGCTCACCAAGTGACTGAGGAGTTGGCTGTTGGCATACAATGTGGGGGATGCCCTTGTCATCCCCCATATTGCATGCCCATGACAGTGATTGGATGTCCTCAGTTTCAAGGTATTCCTCCAAATAAGATCTAATATACAGGAAAATTTGAGCCATCTGCACCCCTAAAAAGTAACACATAGGGTACAAGGATCTGTTCTCAGTACCTATGCACAGTTACAGTATCTCCATCAAAAACATGAAGAGGGGTGCAGCCATTGATCATTATTCTACCCCACACGAGAACACCACCTCCACTGTAAGTGTTTCTTTCTCTGATGTTAAAGGCATTAGCAGTAGTTGAGGTATATGATGCAAGAAAGCAAGCTTATACAGCATTATCGCAAAAAAAAAAAAAAAAAAACCCTTCCCATTTCACTCATTTGGTCACTCCAAATGTTTCTCTAGTTCAGCCTTAAATTTATTTAAGCTATCAACTTCCACAATAACAGATGGAAGTCTGTTCCAGCAATCAACTACCCATTGGCTAAAGGCAAACTTCCGCACATCTATTCTACAACTGTCGTTCCTCAATTTTAATCTATGCCGCCTCAGGTTCTTAGTCTGAGCAAGCGGAAGTATCTCGTCAGCATTGAGCATGCTCAATGCCATTCAAGGCCTTATACACCTGAATAATATCATCTCGCAGGTGCCTAGTTTCCAGATGCTGCAACTTGCAAAACTTAAGCCTTTCTTCATAAGCCCATTCCTTTGTTCCTCTCACCTATCTTGTTGCCCTTCTCTGTTCTTGTTCTAGCACCTCTACATCCTTCCTAAAATGAGGCTTCCAGACCTGTATACAGTACTCAAGTTGTGGCCTGACCACTGCCTTATACAAGGGGATAATCACCTTCTTGTCTCTGCTAGAAAAATTTCTATATATCATTGACAAAACTCCATGACCTGCTCTGGCAGCCCATCTGCACTGGTCAGAGAACTTTACATCTGACTGCACAATTACCCCCAGGTATTTTTCATTCTCCACCTCCCTGAAAGTAGTACCACAGAGTTGGTATGTTTCTCTTGGGTTATTGCTACCCATATGCAGTACTTTGCATTTGTCAATGTTAAACTTCAGTTGCCACATCTCAGCCCATCTTCCTAACTCTTCTAGATCCTGTTGCAGTAGCATACTGTCTTTAGTGTCATTAACAACCCTGCCAACCTTTGTATCATCTGCAAACTTGGACATTAAGCCTGATATACCTTCATCGATATCATTGATAAATACACAAAACAAAAATGGGCCCAGCACCGAACCCTGGGGGACTCCTTTAATAATACTAGTCCACCGAGAGCAGTGTCCATTTATTACCACTCTCTGCCATCTCCCACTCAACCATCCCTTTATACATTGCAGTAACTTACCCTTAATTCCATACCGTTCCAATTTGTACAACAGTCATCCATGTGCAACAGTATCAAAACCTTTCCTGAAATCCAAGTTTATGATATCAAAATTATTTTTAGCATCTAGTTCCTTTGTAACCCCATCGTAGTATCTAATAAAATTTGTCAGACATAACTTCCCCTTATCAAACCCATGCTTTGTCTGAACTATTGTTGCTGTCTTGTCTAGGTGATCCTGTATCATCTCTTTAACCAGTGATTCCATTATTTTCCCTGAAACAAGTTAAACTAACAGGTCTGTAATTATTTGTGTCACCCTTTGAAACCCTTTGTGAACTGGGGATACATTTGCACATCTCCAGTCCATGGAGACCTCCCCCTAAGGATGCTCTCATAATTATGGCTAAGGGTTTGCTCACTTCCCTTACTGCCTCCTTCATAATAACTGGATAGGTTCCATATGCCCCAAATGCCTTTTTTATGTTTAACTTCAACAATTTCTCCTCCACTTTGCTCTCAGTTATCCCAAATTCACTTAGTTCCCTGTTAGAGTTTGATAAACTTCTGGCATTCCCCTCCTTGAATAACTCCTCATGTGTGAGTAGATGCAAAATATTCATTCAGCTACTTGAGCAGGATGATCAATAGTCGAACCATCTATGTTAAGTGGACCAATCTGATTCATCCCCTTCCTTCTAGATTTTATGTAAGTAAAGAACTCTTTGCTGTTTTTCTTTGTGTCCTTTGCCAAAGATTTCTCGTAATCTGCCTTCGCCTGCCAAACCTTCTTTGTGACTCGATTACAGACTAGCTTATATCTGTCGTAGGCTTCTGTGTCGCCTGATAATTAATATGCATCTGATGCATTTTTCTTCTCTGCTATGATCCTCATTAATTCATCTGACATCCATTTAGGCCTGAACCTTGAACAATAATTCTTAGTTAGTATGAAAAGCCTAGTAGCCTCCAAGATTAAGTCCCTGAAGGCTTCCCATTTAGAATTCAACGTTGGTAACAGCATCAGCTGATCCCACTGTACAGAATTTAAAAACTGTCTGAGACCTCTGTAGTCACCTTTACTAAAGCAAAAACCCTTCCTTTACCCCTGATTGTAGTTACATCTTTAAGTAAATCCCACATCTGTACACTGTGACCACTGTCACCTAGTGGTTCCTTTATGTGCAAATTGCTAATGCATGTGTCATCACTGCTGATAATCGGATCGAGTATTACTCCCTCTGGTTGCTCCTCGATCATGTTGTTGTAAAAACAATCCTCCAATAAATCCAAAAAAGTCTTGCTAGCATGCGTATGACCCATCCACAAATTCCAGTCAATATCTGGAAAGTTAAAATCCACAATTACGAGACATTCTGATTTACTGGCCCATTCTATTTCTCTTCACAACTGTTCATTGTACTCATCAGCATCGTTAGGCCTATAATATACTCCTATTCTCATTTTCCCTTTCCCAGTGTTTATGTCACACCAAACAGACTCAACATTGCATTGGACACTAACATCAATTGGATGCACTTCCTTAGATTTTGAGTTTCTTAACTAACAGCATAACCCTCCTCCCTTCCTACCCTGTCTGTCCTTTCTATACACATTGTACTCCTCAAATTCCAATTCTGCAATTTGTGCTGTGCACATTGTACTCCCCAAATTCCAGTTCTGCACTGCTTATATCTGTGTGACACCATGTCTCTGATATCCCAACATTATCTGCCTTTGATGTCTTGATCAGCACTTTAAATTCATCAATTTTATTTATTATACTTCTAGCATTAGTGTACATGCAAGTATACATGCACTTGTTCTTACTCTTTGTTACCCTAACACAACCCATATATTTACTTGTTCCATGATGACTTCCAGAAGCTCACGAAATCCCCAGCAACTTGCTCTTTAGGCTGCTGCTCAATACAATAAAAGCAGTGCAAGAATCACTTTCGCTTCTGCCTGCGGCTACCATTAATCATTTAGTCTGTGAATCCAACTCACCTAACACTGCCTCAATAGCATCAACAAATATTCTTGCACCCTTTCTATTTAAGTGTATCCATCCCTGTGGAAGCACTCTCTTGTTAGCAAGCACAGACCACACTGAAAAAAATTGTAGTCCGTGAGCCTTGCTCAATCTCTCCAGGGCCGATTTGATTGACAAGGCTCTCATCATATACTCCATCCTATCGTGTCTAGGCAGAATTGCAGACACTTTCAAATTTAACCCTAACTTGCAACTTTTTTTCATTTGTCATGTACGTTTTTGTATGTCATGTACAACAATATCACCTTTTGTGCCCTTAAAGATGATATCTGCTCTACAACGTCATCAACTTTTGCCCCTGGCAGACTTACCCTGGTCCTGTAACACCTATCCTGTTTTGCATACTATATTCCCCATCTCCCTGACAATAGACTCACCGACAATAACTAGTTCCTGTGGGACCTGCACATTCTGCCTTGGAGATTGCCACTGTGTTTCCTGATGCACAAGAGTGAACTGTGACATTGAGTTGGGCAGCTGAGAGCTTGATGGGCCCCTCATATTAATTTCTTCGAGGGCATTTACCCTACACCTCAAACTCTCATAGTCACCCATCAGAATGCTGACTTGGCACCTAATTTTTCAAAGTCTCTGCACCTAGCACACACAAAGACATCTTCCTTGGCTAGATCATGTCTTGTTTTAGACTGTGATGCGTGGGAGAATTGACCCCTTTGGTTCTCCTGCAAGCCACAGCTTGCTGGCTATTCTGTGAACGCTGCTTTGCTGCTCTAGTCTGGGTCATGATTCCGTTTAAGTATAATTTAATTAACAATGAAATTAATAAAATTATTAAATTTTATTGATAATACTATACTACTGTAACAGATTTCTAATACACTGCAAGCCGCCATTGTTATGTGATACGGAATACCGTAATGATACGGAATACCTTACGGTATTCCGTATTGTATAAAAATGGCGGCATGTTATGAACGTAAAATCTACGGACACTGAGTATTAACTTTCAAAATGGTTATATAAATTCAAAATAAACCATGGTGCTTGGCTAGAACTATAAAGCTATTTGTAGAAAATAATTTAATATAACAATTAAGTCAATAAAATGACTAAATATAAATGAAAACCTAGCGTTTGCCAGAGCTGCAAAAATCTTAACCAACGTGGTAGTAACCTCGTACCCAAAAAAAAGTAAAATAAAATAATGTCTAGAATCTGTTTGTAGGCTAAAACGGGACTCATCAGAGAACAGAACTGCACCCTATTTGTTAGGGCTCCAAGTCACGTGTTCATGGCACCAGTTTTGATGAGCTCTGCTGTGGTTTGGGGTTAATGGGATGCAAACCACAATAAAATATTCATGAAAAATATATTTTTTTTTTCTGTTAAATTTGTTGAGCAGTGTAGTAATGGTGACCAAAACAAATCTTAGCAATCATGTGCAAGAAATTTATTAAATTTCTCCATCACAGAATTGTTTTCTTTCTTGTGTTTACTAAATTAATGTGTTAACTATCTACTCACAAATATCTACCACATCAAAACTTTAAATGAGAATAAAGCATGTTCTGCTCAGTTCTTATAAGAGTATCTGACTAAAAATCTTTCACGAATAATTAATACTGACCTGTTCTGAATTTGTATTGATACTTGTAATGTATCTGTAATGTAATTGTTACTGTATTTCATTACAAATTCATTACTGAATTTGTAATGAAATACAGTAAAATTATCCAGATTTTACTGTATTTCATTAATTTGATATCCACTTCATTCCTCACATATTGCTATTGTTCCATGTAGAAGATTCTTTTTGGCAGTATTTTCTGTTTGAGAATTGACATACTATGAACAGGCGAAGTACAGACTGGCCTCGATTAACGCGATTAATTCGTCCCGTGAGTGCATCGCACAAAACGGAAACGCATTAATCGAATATAATAATCAATAAGAAAAATTGATTATTATATTCCTTGGTCCTTGACCTTCTGGAATCCATAAAGAATTTTAAAAATACCTTTTAAATAACTTTTTAACTGTATACAGTGTAAAAGATAATGAAAATAATTATGGAATTAAATGTTTATCGCATAAAACAGCGGTTCCCAAACTGTGCGCTGCGGAATATTTTAAATTTTCAAGGGAAACACAGTGATACTTGACATCTGTCGGACACTGCGCGAACTACTAGCTCAAGGTAGTTCACAGTTTCAGCATTTCTTATTAAGTTGTTTGGACCTAACTACTAAACAACTGTTAGGTATTTCTTTTGGTCTGGGTGCACCTTGAAAAAATTACTGAGACACTAAGGGTGTCGTGAACCGAGAAAGTTTGGGAACCTCTGACATGAAATACACAATGAAGAAATGACTGTGACTGTTGTGGAAATATTTGAACAGTATTGACTTTCTCTTTTCATCAATCAATTTCCAATAGCCAACAACAATCTTCTCTGGGCCCTGGCGAAATAAATATCGCAGAGAACCTCAAACCTTTTGTTTGAGGTTCTATGCGATACGAAAGATTTCGTCTAATTCTTTTACCGTTATCTCCTTCGCAATAACAATTTCATCTGGCTCATTTAAAAATTTGAATTTTTATGCAAGTGTGTATTGACTTTATTAGCAGGAGACAAACAAGTAACATGTCTTCTTCCGATGGTTGATGGAACCCACTGAGGCGGGCAGCAGGCAAACGTTTGTTTATTGCCTGTACGATTCACGGTAAGCTTAATGCATGATTCAAATCTTTTTCAACTATCGCATAAAAAAAAAAAAAGATTGTGTTAACTGGAAATTTGCATCGTGTAAAGTGAAAAGTGGTATAATTTTTTCAACTAGCGTTAAATGAAAATCGCGTTAATCGAACTCATGTTATGCGAGGCCTGGCTGTAGTCTACTATCGCCCAGGGCTGCTTAACATATTATAATCCACTAAAAACGTTTTGGGGCTAAAAGTCTCAGACCACAGAAAATTCACTAATCAAACAAATTAGTGCATAACATAATGTTGGTTCATAGTAAATCACTGAAGTAGGTGAAATGGCATAGTTTTTGTTATATCTCATATTGTGAATGCCTTCACAACTAGTTGCCCTGATATTGCCCTGCCTTCAGTGGAGAAGAATAATGTTACTTATTCTCCACTGGTGAAGCATTGCTTATTCGAGGTAGAGCAATATCAGGGCAACTAGTTGTGAAGGCATTCACGATATGAGATATAACAAAAACGATGCTATGCACCAACTTGTTTGACATATTATAATCCATAACTTTACATTCCTAGTACCTTTTTAAAATTGCAGATTTAGTGACTTTTTCATTCACTGTAATATTTCCTAGCATATTGAAAAACAAAAGTATCTCATTTGCATTTGAATGGATAGCAGCTTTCATTCTTTTCTTCATTTTAGCATGAGTATTGCAGGACAGTAATATTCATGCTGGTGAAGTTTGACAGCATATAAGAACAAATTTAACCTGAGCAAATAACAGCATGAATATGAAAGAAGGAAAGAAAAATTGCCTTTCATCATGGGGTTTTTTTTTTTTTTTTTTGTGCATATAAAAACTCATATGGAAGGATATTTCTCTCTTTAAAAGTATATATGGCTATGTCTCATAAATTAGTCACATAGTGCTGTTAGGTGACACTGAGAGCAGAGTTTTGTGCTGGCATTCTGTTAAGTATCTGATAATATAAATGTAAGGTTTTGAAAGCCATTAGCTATGCAGCAAGTCTTTTTTTTGACTAAAGGTGGTCATTCTTTCTCTAGTAGAATGTTCTTCGCAGTCATTGAAATTATGCAGTCTGGAAGACTTGAGAATTTCTAAAGTAGAAATTCTAAAGTTTTCATATAATGCAGTCCAGATGAACAAATGTGATGGCTTTTTTTTATTGAAATTAATTACATATCCACTCAAATAAAACAAGAAGCAATTTTCTCAATTAACTACATCAATGGAGAACTATTAGAATTATCGTACTGAGGGTTGCTTTTTCTTTTGGCTAATTCTTTGGCAGCATTGCAATTTCCACATCATTCAAGGTTTGTGTAATGTAGTGGACAACCAAAACAAACTCCAGTGCAAACCCAAGACACGTTGGTGTTCCAGGAAAAATCCATCTGCTTCCACTTCCTCTTCTGGATCTAGAATTATTTCTTGAGGCCAAATATTCTGCTGTCTTGGAATATGTAAACCTGTACATCATTAAGGGTAAAGAATTTTTTCACGTTACAAAATTCTCAATAGATTTAAATTAGATGGATGGGCAGATCACATTCTCAGATTTGTAAGATCAGAGGGCTCTTCCTTAGTGGACGGGTTCTCTGTTCTAAATCCTATTAAAACTTGGGGGTGCTCTCCGGTCTTCCTGTTATTTTTTACAATTGATTTTTTTTATGTGACTTTTAACACTAGTTTTGTCCCAGATTGCCAGTTTGACTTCCATCCCAGTAAAGATTATGGAATCCTTAGTTAAGATTGTAATAAATTATTTTGACAAGAATGAAATTATAAGGGAATTTCAGCATTGCTTTGTTAATGGGAGATCATGTCTAAATATTCTAATTAGTTATTATGAAGCTGTCACAGTAAACTATTGCAAAAAAAGAACAAAACTAATGCAATAGTTAGGGTTATACTTGGCACGGTGTGATTTTTGCCACATAAGTACCACAATACCCTAACAATCAAAGTAAAATAAAATTATAAAAATAAAATAAAAAGAAACTAAAGGGATGCTCACCCTTAGCAGTGAAGGTGCATAACTCTCCATCTATAGTTTAAACCCTTTTTATGTGGCACAAGTAGTGTTCATTTTTCACTTTGTCTCAAAAATTCTGTTTAATGATTATTATTGAAGTTATTTTCTTTTTCTCAATTTTATAGCTTCTTCACTGCCATTTTTATGTAATGACATTTGCAGAGGTTCCATTTATTGACACCAGCGGCTTAGATGTTTTTTTTTTTTTTTTTTATTTACTCAAATTTTATAGCAACTGCAAAAGGATTAGTAGTGCCTAGTAGTGCCAACGCCAAAATTAGCATTTTTATATCATAATAATGAACATGTCTGTTGATACTGAAGTACATTTACAGTACTTAAGTGGCAAAAATGCATGTTTGAATTTTTATTTTTTGTAATAATTGGATGGCATGTGTTATAGGGTTATCAGTCTCATAAATGAAAATGAAAAGAATTTATTCCTCTGAATAAATTTATTACAAACATCAATATCACAGACCAGATTCCTATGGAAAAGCATTTATTACATCCCTGGCCCTGCAGTTTGATTGTCAGCATCAGCTGTTGTTATATATCTGTTGTTTATATATCTTACTCAACAAAATCAAGCAGACCAAGCACAGTTTAACAAAGTTTATAACTTTCACTAGCATACTCTAATAACAGAACGTGCCAACCAAACTAAAACTACAGTTGGTGTAATAGCAATAGTAATAGAGGCATGTGATGCAAGAAAGCAAGCATATGAGCTTATGTAGCATCAGCCAAAAAAAAATTCACACAACCGGAATGGTTGTGTGAATTTTTCCCTCTAAAAGTTTGTCCAGTTCCTTCTTGAATTTATTTAAGCTATCAACTTACATGTCAGATGGAAGTTTGTTCCAGCAATTAACAACCCACTAGCTGAAGGCAAATTTCCACACGTCTATTCTATAACTGTCTTTCCTCAATTTGAATTTATGCCCCCTTAGGTTTGTAATCTGAGCAAGCGGAAGAATCCCATCAGAATTCAGCTTGCTCAACCCTTTCAAGGCTCATATACCTCAATCAGATCACCTCGCAGTGCCTAGTCTCCCGCTGCTGCAATTTGCAGAATGTAAGCCTCTCTTGGTAAGAGGACCCCTTTGTTCCCCTCACCAATCTTATTGCCCATCTCTGTATATGCTCAAGCAAATCTACATCCTTCCTAAAATGAGGCCTCCCGACCTGTACGCAGTATTCAAGGCATGGCCTGACCATTGCCTTATACAAAGGGATAATCAGCTCCTTTTCCCTGCTAGCAAAATTCCTGTATATCAGTGACAAAACCCCATGACCTGCTCTTGCAGCCTGTCTGCATTGCTCAGAAAACTTCATATCTGACTGCACAATTACTCCTAGGTCTGTTTCATTTTTCACCACCCTAAGTGTAGTACCACACAGTTGGTACATTCCTCTGGGATTACTTCTGCCTATATACAGTGCTTTGCATTTGTCAATGTTAAACTTCAGTTGCCACTTCTCAGCCCATCTGCCCAAATTTTCTAGATTTGTGTTTTGGAGCTTATAAAACTTATTTATACAAAATGCACTTGTGCTTCACCAGCAATAAACATTAAAGATTAATCTTTAAATTACAATTTTAATTCATTTTCATGAAGTAATTCTAGATGATTATATTCCACACTTAGTTGTTTATAATAATAAAAACAAACCCTGATGAAAAATGATATTTATGACACTTTAATTTCCACACAGCTAAATGGCTACAACAGAGTGGTTTGGTAGTTCTTTTACCTCATGGCTATGATGGAGCAGGTCCAGAACACTCTTCATGCAGAATAGAAAGATTTCTTCAGGTGGGCTTTACTGTAATAAACAACCATTTCCTGTTTATTCTTGTGAAATACATAAAACTTGTGAAGCAGTTATTCTTTAACAAACAGATGTTTATTTTTATATATAATGTTAATTCTTCTCTGTCTTCAAAATACTTATGTTTTTATATTACTAATAATTAATATATGTGAAATATATTTATAGAGATATCCAGTATAAAGTTTATTAAAGAAAATTTATTAAAGAAACTTTTAACATTGTCATAGCTCTTTGAATCATCATCTTCATCAAAAATGAGAACATTTCAAAAGATCATGAACTGGTATTCTTTTTTTTTTAAATTGGGATGAGTTAGCTGTAAATTGTTTTCCTTGTCATTCAAAGAAAAATAAATAAAAAAAAGAATTTTTCCCCTAAAACCACAAGCAAATATTCCTGATAAAGATTAACTGAAAAAATACACATTGTATAGTGCTAGGCAAAACCATTTTAAACTCAAGAGGAAAAAGAATGAAGTTGAAACCTGGGCATGCTAGGATTGTAAATCAACTCATCCTACTAGTGAGGGTATTGGAGTGGCAGAGTGAAGATGCTAATTGTAACTTTAAATACTAAGGGATATTCATTATTCAAAAACAAAATTTAAATTTGAAAAAATTAACTAATAAAAATTATACTGTAAATGAATTTCTATAAAGGTACTTAATTAGCATCTGTAATACCAATAAGACAGATTAGCTAATCAAAATAATACTAAGGGTTAGGTGGCTGTTGTCTTTTGGGATAACATATAAAGATGTGTTATATGAAGATAACATATTAACCACACCTGTATGCTGCTGCTAGGGATGACACAACTGTTTGAGCTGATCACTTTGAACCAGACACAAAACTAGAGAAAACACTTCCCCAAGAGACCCAAAGAAATTCAGATTTTTTTCATTTTGGGTGACAAGTCTGTTGATAAAACCTTTTGGATTTGGCAGATACCTTGTCAGAAATTACACTGAATTTCAATTTTCAATGTAATTTGGCATTCATCGATCCATGACCTTGTGACATGTGCAAAAAGTCTTGAATAATCCCATATATTTATACCATTGTTAATTTTAAGGCTTTATGCACCACTCTTTGTATAGCAATTTGCAGGGCTAGCTTAAGTGGTGAACCGATATGGCATTGACTCAGGGCACCAGAATTTGGTGGGAAGGACCAAAATTCGAAAGAGCAACAAAAAAAATATATCATTCTCAGTGAACAGTTTAAAAAAGGAATTCTGTATTGGATGGAAATTAGGGTTATAATTTTGACCATTGAAAAAAAAAAACTATTAAAACAAATTTATCTGCTGCCTAATTGTTTGGTATGACATTTTGAGCTAAATATATATTACAAGAAAAACCCTCTAAGAGTTCAGTATGAATATGTACACGCTATTTCCCTTCTTTCAGAGTCAATTGAATACTTTAAAATTGCAAAACGGATGGTAAATTTAAATACCTTCTAGACCAGGTTTTTTCCAACCTATGGTCCATATAACTTATGTAAGTGGTCACATAAGTGTGAGCAGCAGGCAACAATCTTATTAATGTTGATGGGAAAATACAGATATACCTATAGCAAACTAATGTATACCACACACGTTAAGTACAACTACATATCGTGTTAAAAAATTTTAATACATTAAAATAGTTATTAATATATTTGCTTTTAATTTAATTTTAATCTTTTTTGTGGTCCATGGCTTATACTTCAAATATAAAAACAAAATGCAAAAGCATTCATGGCTGAACTGGAAATTGAACCAGAATATGAGAAAACAAGAATTTGCCCTGGAATAGGATGTTTGATAATGAACACCGAGATGACATTGGATCGACAGAGAAGGAAAATTTTAGGATCCACTTTTTCAACGTTTTTAGACAGCACAGTCCAATCAACTGAAAGACAGATTTGAATTGATTGTAAAGTATAATCATCTGTTCCAGTATGGAGTTAGAAGTTCTATATATAGACCACTTTTCATAGTGCTGCAAAGTCTTGTAACATTTCTACTATCAGTGTCCAATGTTGAAGGATGCTTTTTCAAAGGTGAAGTTAATCAAAATTGGATAAGTTGGAAACCTTATCAATTGAGCATGCCATCACCAAGTGTTTAGACCTGGATGAAATGAACCAAAGGTTGCACTATTAAAGCACAAAAAGTTAATCTTTGAAAGAAAAAATTTAATAAATGTTGAATAATTAATACTACTTGTTAATTAAATTTAAATCAATAAATTATGTTTTTAAGATTTTAATAAAACTTTACTGAATGAAATAATATCAAAAAATTTGTTTTATATTTAAACTGAAAAACCTTTTGTAGCTTATGACTGGGTTGGTTTGGGTACATTAGCAACTAAGGCTATAATGTGCCAAAACCAGGTCATATAAAATATAACAGTTAAAATTTCAGTGACCTAACAAATCAGATCACTATGTCAAAATGTATAACAATAACAATATGTAGAAAGGTATAAAAGATATATTTTAGAGTGAAAATGTTTAATGGTTTTAAATAACTAAATATAGTTGACACATGGTCATTGGCCAATAAAATCTGACTGGATGTATAATGCTCACTCAGATGACTAAAAGCAGTAAAAAATGAAACATGTTTTTTTCATGTCATGTATTCTCAAATTAGGTCACTACATCAAAATGTATAACAATAAAAATATGTAAACAGGTATAAAAGGTCGATTTAGAGTGAGAACAAGTTTAATGATTTTAGATAACTAAAAACAGATGACACGTGGTCATTGGCCAATAAAATCTAACTGGATGTATAAGGCTGTCAGATGACTAAAAGCAGTAAAATATAGAACACATTTGTATCTATATTTTACTGCTTGGATAAAATATGTCATATAATTAAAAAAGTATCACAGTTCTCACACATAGGTGAGTCATCTGCCCTCAGCAGAAATGAGTGAGTAAGATGGCTGTCCTATGCAGTAAGCTTCCTACAGTAAGTACACAATTAGCAATTGTGTACTTACTGTAGGAAGGAAAAGAATGAACCACATTGGGTCACATAATATGAATGACATAACTATTGATGATCCTGTTCAGACTGCTGACAAACTGAATAAATATTTTGCATATATTCATGCAGGAAGAATTAGTTTTTTTTTTTTTTTTTTTGTGTTTTTTTAAATGATTTTTTTGATAATTGAGAAGAAAGTGGAAGAGAAATTGTTGAACCTAAAAGTAAATAAGTCATCTTGGACTGATGGAATCTCTCCAATTATATTACAAGCAGCAGTAAAAGGAGGAAGGAAACCTCTTTTGCTGCTTTTGCTTTTGGCCATAATTGAGAGCAGCCTTAATTTAATAGACCCTGTAGACTGGAGTTGTCCAAATGTCTTCCCTATTCACAAAAAGGATCGGCGGGCATGTGAGTGAGTAATTACAGACCTGTAAGCTTGACTTCCATTTCAGGGACATGGTTAAAGAAGTAATGCAGGATCATCATGATAGGAATGCAGTTATACAGCAATTGAAGCATGAATTTGTTAAGGAAAGATCTTGTCTAACCAATCTAATTAGCTACTCTGACAGAGTTACAAAGGAACTGAGTGGGGGAAAAAATAATTTTAACATTGTATACTTAGATTTCAGTAAAGCTTTTGATACTATTCCACTCAAATTACTGCTGTACAAATTGGAGCAGTATGGCATAGTGGGCAAGTTACGGCTGTGGATAAAGTGCTGGTTGAATGTTAGGAAACAGAGTGGTTATTAATAGCCACTGCTCTTCATAGATTAATGTTATTAGCGGAACCCTCGAGGTTCAGTGCTAGGCCTGTTGTTATTTTCTATATTTATTAATGATATTCTTGTCAAAGTTTTTTTTTTTATTGTCTAAGTTTGCAGATGATGCAAAAGTTGATAGGGTGGTTAATGACAGGAATTAAAGGTGTGCTACTACAACAAGACCTAGAAGAATTATGCAGGTGGGCTGGGAAGTGGCAATTTAACATTGATTAATGCAAGGTACTGCTTATGGGCAACAGTATTCCCAGAATAACATACCTTTAGGGTGGCACTACACCGAATTTGGTGGAGAATGAGAGACTTATAGGGTTATTGTACAGTTCAACATGAAATGCTCTGAGCAGTGCAGACAGTCTGTTAAGACAGCCCATGGGGTTTTTTGTTAATGATATACAGGCATTTCACCAGTGGGTACAAGAAGGTGATTATCCTATTCAAGGACAAAAAAAGAGTATTACTGCTGAGCTTTTTTTTTTTTTAATATTTCCATGTAATGGAAACAACACAGCCCAGAGATGGTACTCTCCCTCATTTTAGAAAGCAGTAATGTTTTAACTAATATAAAGATTAATATCAATTTTCAAAGAAAATAAATGCACAGAATGACAACTCCAACTTGCATTGCCAAAGTTCAAAAAATTTACAAAAACACCAACCACCCCTGTTAACAATTTAACAAAGTTGTCTGTCAACAACAATTATTAAAGACCAATGAGAGAGGAGTACAGAGAAATGTCATGAACATCACAATATATTGATAGATGATTGTAACAACATTTCATCTTAAATGTTTTTATGTACAGTGGAGGTATGGCCATACATGTAAATGCCATTGTCTAAAAAAATAAAATAAATAATAAATTAATAAATTTGATAAACTGTGCATTTCATTTAACAGCTACTACACCTACCAGGAGGAATTATGGCAATTTAAAGTGCTGGTTGTCAAAAATAAATGCTTACATGAAATGCTACTAATGAATATAAGCATATGTTGCAGGGGGGCTGATATGATAATATATTATAATAATTTATTATAGAAATTTAGTGAGGTCTTTTCAAGTGAGGTTTAATTAGCTGGGCTCTAGTTAGATCTGAGTTGGCTTGGTACCGATTCTAATAATTCCAACCCCACCCTTAAGCAGAAAAAAATCGATTTACTACATGAGCAATTCTTGCAGATACTGACCAAAAGTAGAAATAAAAACTTAAAAAGCCAGGTACTATGGTATGTCCCTACATGCCGATTCAGAAAGTATCAAAAATAGCAATACTGAATAAGTAAATGAAAAATTTGTTTTGTTTTTATAAATTTGCACTTTGTCATAAACCTAGTAAAAAGAAATGTTTCTCATAACTTTCTTATAACTTCTAAAAAGTTCCTGTTGAGATGTAGCATCTCAACAGGCACTTTTGGAGTTTTTCACTTCTGAAATTTCTTCTAGTCATTGTAATCATTTTTCTGTACTTCAGTATCTCATATGTAGGTGGACTTTATGTTTAAAAATATAATTTCTCCAATTTATTGTTGCTCATTTTGATAAACTCTAAGCTGCCATAGAGAGATATACCATTCTACCTGGCTCTTTTAAGTTTTCGTTTGTACATGGTTAGTATCTGCAAGAATTCCCAATGTGTCTATCCTCTAAAATAGCTTCTTAAGTAATAGAATTGCTAATGAATAGCATTATAAATGAATAGCATTGCTCAAATTGAAAAATGTTTAACAACTAGAATGCTAATATTTGGCAACAAAACCAAATTAATTGTCTGGTTTTTATAAGAAGTTTATCCAGCACATGCAAACATTAACACCAGTTCTCATTGGTTCTGACATTTGGATACAGTGATTAATTAGGAATGTGCTCAAACTTATAATCAACAATGATCAGCTCAACATTTTGGAAAAAAAATTTTGAAAGCTTAATAACTAGAACATTTCGGACTAAATTTAAAGTTGTAAACTGATCAACTAGTGTGATCTCCCAGTGCCCTCTATCTAAGTTTTAGCACTAATTATCATTAATGTAATACTTCAACATATACACATTGCAAATTTCATTCCAATATGACAGAAATTTATTGGTCAAGCCTGAAGGTTTTGGAATCATCCTGGTATATGTTTTACTTGTATAAGCTTCACTTGACTAATTCTAGCTATTCATTTTTAGATGTGTGATAGCAAAGAAGATGCTGTTGATGGAGATAATGTAAACTGGGAGATAGCTAATCCAACAACTCCAGCTCAATATTTTCATCTTCTGAGAAGGCAGGTAAAGGAAAATAAACAGTAGATTTTTTTTTCATAATAATATGAAATAGAATAAAAATACATGCATGTGCAATTACTAGTAATAATAAAGAAAAAAAGCAAAAAAAAATTATATTAAAAACATTAATTTATATTGTAAGATATAAACATACAGAAAAAATTTAGCTTATAAAGTGATTTCTATGCTAATTATTTAACACAAGAAAAGTAGAACAAGTATTAAATGAAAACAAAGGACTTAAATCAGCAGCCATGAGCAGTAATACAGAAAGACAAATGATACTGAAACTGAAGAATGGTGATGGTGTACTTATAAATAGGAGAGAAGTCATAATTCAGATAGCAGAAGACTACTATAGAGAATTATACAAGGAGCGAGGGAATGATGCCAGCAGTGGGGAAGATGGAACACAAATTAGTAACACATGAGAGTTTGAAGGACAGGGGATGCCCTCGAAAGATCTAAATTGAGGGGCCCATCAAGCTCTCAGCTGCCCACATCAACGCCAGAGCTTGCACTTGGTCATCACGCAACACAGCGGCAACCCCCCAAAGCAGAATGCGCTGGTCCCACAGGAACTAGTAGTTGTTGGTGACTCTATTGTCAGGGAAATGGCAAACATGCTTTCTAAAAAGGATAGGTGGAACAGGACCAGGGTATGTCTGCCAGGGGCAAAGGTTGATGACGTTGTAGAGCGGATATCATCTTTTAAGGGCACAAAAGGTGATATTGTTGTACACGTTTGCACTAATGATATTAAGAGTAGGAGATCAGCAGAATTACTTAACAAGTACAGGTCACTGTTAAACAAAAGCCGAGAATTAGGGTTGAATTTGAAAGTGTCTGCAATTCTGCCCAGACACGATAGAAGGGAGTATATGATGAGAGCCTTGTCGATCAATTCGGCCCTGGAAAGAATGTGCAAGGCTCAAGGGGTAGAATTTTTTTCAGCCTGGACTGTACTTGTTAACAGGAGAGACTGCTTCTATAGGGATGGGACTTAAATAGAAAGGGTGCAAGAATATTTGCTGATGCTATCGAGGCAGTGTTAGGTGGGTCGGAAAACTGATAGATTGGAGGGATACAAGGACTTTTTTATTTATTTATTTTTTATGTAAACCCCAAACACGAAAGGTATTAGAACCTATAGTACTTAGTATCGTGCTTGGGTATGAGGTTAAGAAGACGAAAGAAGATATTTGTTGACATTGGACTTGAACTTCTGTAGATTGTAATTTTCAGGAAATACGTATGAAGGAAGGCTGTTCCAGAAAACGGCAGTTGAATGAATAAATGAGGAAGATGAAAAGTTGGTTCTGCTGGTTTGAAGTTGGACAGTAAATGGATGTTGGCTGGTGGCGGCACGTGTTCGGACTGTTTTGAAAGAGAGAGCAGGAATTATAGAAGCCAATTCAGAAGAACAGTGCCCATGGAAATATCTGTAGAAGAGGCATGCAGCAGAAACAGTGCGTCTATGAGAAAGCGAGTGGAGAGACTCTGTTAGAGATGAATCATTAATTAACCTAACTGCCCTCTTCTGAATGGAATCAAGAAGCCTGAGAGAGGTTTTGGGGGCACCACCCCAGATGTGGGAACGATATTCCATGCCAGGGCGAATTTGCGATTTATACAGAGTGAGCAGCTGTTTGGAAGAAAAGTAACGCCGAGAGCGAAAGAGAAAACCAAGTTTTTTAGATGCAGAGGAAGCAATATTTGTAATGTGCTTGTGCCAAGAGAGAGTAGAAGTCAGGGTAATCCCCAAAAGAGATATATCATTTTGCCTAGAAATCGGAGTGTCACTAAAGATAAGCATAGGAGTAGAAGAATCCTTTTTGCGAGATATAAGACAAGACTGAGTTTTAGAAGGGTTGAAATCAACTAATTTGTCTTTGCCCCACTGGAGAATTACCTGAAGATCGGCATTTAAGGAATTGGTAGCAGATTTTCGAGAAGTTGAAACTGATTGAGCAGGACAAGGTTTCTCAAAATGGAAAGTTGAATGCAATGTGCTATCATCGGCAAAACTATGGATAGGATTTCCAGTCAATGGAAGAAGGTCATTGATATACAAGAGGAAAAGGGTGGGGGAAAGAACTGAACCTTGGGGGACACCGGCATTAGTGGAGAAGTTAGAAGACAGAGAGCCATCTACCATCACTGTCAGTGAGCGATCAGAGAGAAAACTGGATAACCAATTACTAAAAACAGTTGGCAAACCATAAGATGGAAGCTTGTTTAGAAGACCTTTATGCCAAACACGATCAAAAGCCTTTGAGATGTCAAGAGCAACTACTTGTGTTTCACCGAACCTTTCCATTGAATTAGTCCATAAATGGGTAACATATGCCAGAATATCTCCAGTGGATCGACACTGACAGAATCCATACTGGCGATCGTTGATCAGACGGAAGGTTTCTAGGTAGTTTAAGAGTTGGCAGTTAATTGATTTCTCCATTACTTTAGAAAGAGTAGAAGTAATTGCAATGGGACGATAATTGGATGGGAGGGATTTGTCACCCTTTTTAGGAACTGGCTGGATATGAGCAAATTTCCAAGCAGAAGGAAAAACACCTTTGGAATAAGAAAGTGAAAAAAGGCGGCAAAGAATAGGAGTAAGTTCAGGAGCACAGGTTTTGAGAACAAGTGGAGAAATACCATCAGGACCTGGAGCTTTCTTAGCATCAAGATTCATCAAAATCCTTCTGATATCCTTTTGAAGGAAGACCACAGGAGGCATTGAATGGAGCGTGTTGGGAATGGTGGGAGGTGTTTTACCAAGATCATTAATACATGAGCTGGAAGAAAAATGGGATGCTAGCAGGTCAGCTTTATCCTTGGCTGAAGTGGCAACAGAACCATCTGGTTTGGACAGAGGTGGGAGCAAAGATGGGCAAAAGTTGCGGCCAATACCTTTGGCAAGAGACCAGAATGGCCGGCTACCATTAGGGCAAGAAGCAAGTTTTCTACTCTTAGCCTGTTCAAACTCTAGTTTGGACTGATTAATAACTGCTTTACAATTGTTGCGAGCTTTGGTGTAGGCAGAAAATGAAACTGAAGAATTAGAAACAAGCCAATTACGATATGCAACATTCTTCTCTTGGACAGCCTTAGCACATTTATTGGAAAACCAAGGTTTAGATAGAGGACGAGATTTTAAAGTGGAGTGTGGGATAAGGGATTCCATTCCTACAAGAATAATTTCACTGACACGATCTGAGCAAACGTTGACATCAGAAGTTTTGAAACCGTAATCCGCCCAAGGAAAAGAAGAAAAGAAGTCTCGCAGGTCATCCCATTTTGCATTCTTGTAATGCCAAACAACACGTGGTTGGGAATAGCCATGAGATAAAGGTTCCATTGGAGAAGAGACAATCACCAAGTTGTGATCTGAAGTGCCTAAAGGACCTCTCACTTCAACCGTGTACTTAGAAGGGTTGTTTGTGAGAAAAAGATCAAGCGTATTGGCTGTATGATTAGGATTGTCTGGTATTCTTGTAGGTAAATGAACAATCTGTGCTAGGTCATTAGTAATTGCAAAAGCCTCAGCATCTCGACCTGCTGGGTCGGTGTAACTAGAAAACGGAAGCCAGCTGGAGTTGTGAACATTAAAATCACGAAGGAAAATTACTTCACTGTTAGGAAAGTTGGACTGGAGAAAGTCAAGTTGCAAAGAGAGGAAGTCAAAGAACTCAAAGTCATTTCGAGGTTGGCATTCGAGGTGAGCGGACGCGCTTAGACAGGGCTCCTCAGTTAAGTGGTTTACTTTTGGATAGTGCTTTTAAATATTTGATTTATTTAGATATTGTTGGATTATTTTGTTATAGGTTTTCCTGTAACTGTTTGATTTTAATAATATTATAGATATAATTTTTTAAAGTTACTTTCATTGATATTTATTTAATTTTATAATGGTAGTTACGAGATCTGCCTTAAACACGTCACAGGGTATCGTGACTCACACGGAAATAGCAGATGGCGATTTACGGGTGAGTCATGATTTAATCCGTTGTGGAACCTGTGGAATGTTTTCCAAGGTCGACCTGGTGACTAATCCTAGCTCACCTGGGGATTCTTTTCTTTGTGATCGATGTAAGGAGTGCACCGATCTTAAATTACAATTTGGTGCACTGAGGGAACAATTTGAGTCCCTGAAAAAACGAGTGCTTGCCCTCGAAAATAATGCATCTGGGAGCTCGTCAGGGACTCAAAACTCCAGCAATCTACCAAGTGATGCACACCCGATTCGAGCCTCAAAACAAAAAAACCAAGTGCAAACTACTCTGGTTAAAAAGGACATTGTATTATTAGGAGACTCCATTGTCAGGGAAACGGGGATTATTTTTTGTAATAAAGATTAGGTGGAGGAGAACCAGGGTATGTCTGCCGGGAGCAACTATTGATGATGTCACCAACAGACTGTCAGATTTTAAAGGGGGTAAAGAAAATATTATTATTCATGTGGGGACAAACGATATTAAACGTACACGATCTGACGATTTGTTGGAAAAATACAGAACCATGCTGAGGAAATGTCGCGAGCTAGGCCATAATGTCTATGTGTCTGCAATTCTGCCCAGACACGATAGGAGGGATTATATGTTAAGAGCCTTGTGGATTAACTCAAGACTTGAAGGAATCTGCAAGGCTTTAGGGGGTAAATTTCTATCAGCATGGCCCACACTTGTAGGTAGAAGGAATTTGTTTTGTAGAGACGGGATACACTTAAACAAAGGTGGTGCAAAAGTTTTTGCCAGTATTATTGAGGATACCTTAAAGGTTCAGGGAAACTGCTAGTTAGGGGGGATGTGGGTAATACTGACACACGTTTATCTGATAATATTGGTCAAAGTAACTCTTGCACATACCTCAAGAGTTCTTATCTGTTACCCCAACTGGACGTATTATCTAGATGTTCTGCGGGCACAAACGTTTCTCGTGGGCGGGTAGCTAATGCCAGGGAAGAGAGCCTAAAAAACTTCAAGGGTTGTGTTAGGGTTGTTAAATATACAAGAACAGTAAATCTTAATTGTTTATACAGTAACGTTAGAAGTGTCGTCAATAAAATGAGCGAATTCGAACTGCTGGTTAAAACAAGTAACGCGGACATAATAGGGCTTACAGAGACGTGGTGCCACCCGGAAATTGGGGATGATGAGTTTCAGTACGGCTTGTATAATGTATTTAGGAAGGATAGGTTAGATAGAAGGGGTGGTGGGGTAATGCTTCTTCTCAGAAGCAGCCTGAGTGCGATGATAGCTTTCCCGGATTCAGACGTTTCACATGCTAGTATAGAGTCTGTATGGTGTGAGATAGTTGGAAACAAAGGTATAATGCGAGTAGGAGTAATCTACAGACCAGGTGATTGTGAAGATTATGACAAAAGCCTCTACATGCAAATGGAATGGGCAAGTAAGCGTCAATGCCTTATTATGGGTGATTTCAATCTGCCTCTAATTGATTGGAGTAAATGGGAAGGAAACTCGACATGGGGAACAAAATTTTTAAATCAACTAGATGACTGTTATTTGTATCAACATGTCAGGGAAAATACTAGAGAAAAGAGTATCCTAGACCTCATCATCACACTTGAATCAGATGACATAACAGGGCTGACAGTAGAGGAACCAGTAGCAGGAAGTGATCACGGAGTTCTACGGTGGATGATGACGAGAGAGGTAGCAGAAGTAAAAGGCAAAGGAATAGGTTTTAATTTCAGAAAAGGAAATTACGATGCCTTAAGGTACTACATGGCCTCTATTAACTGGGTAGATATCGCGCAGAGAATGAATACAATTGAACTGTGGTACGCTTTTAAAACATTAATCACAGATGCCTTGAATGCGTATATACCATTAAAAAAATACTCCACGAGGAGGGTTCCAAGTTGGATGACTAGTGAAGTTGCCGCATTACTTGAGCAGAAAAAGGTGGCATGGAAAGGTTACAGAACAACAAAAAGTACTGAAGCCTATAACAGCTACAAGGTGATGTGTAATAGAGCCACAGAAAAGGTTCGACAGGCAAAGGCAGTTTATGAGAAATCACTAGCAAACAGAGCAAAGAGGGGGGGATAAAGAATTCTTCACATATATAAATGCGAAGAAGAGCAGGACAAACCAGATCGGACCTTTATATAAGGGAAAGGGGATAGTAATAAATACACCAGCTGCCGTTGCAGATGAACTCAACAGTTATTTTGCATCGATATTTACAAATGAAAAGCCTTTTGTGGCAAAGGGAAATTGTGGGAGCGAAGTTAAAAAATATGTAATTAATGATATTGAAATTTCGCAAGATTATTTAATGAAAAAACTTTCGAGCCTACAGACCAGTAAGGCTCCTGGAGTTGATGGAATATACCCTATAATCTTAAGAGAGGCGGCAAGCGAGTGCATTGAACCATTGAGGCTAATTATGCGAGCATCATTAGACTCTGGGGAGATTCCCTTGGATTGGAAAAGTGCAAATGTATCTCCCATACATAAGGGTGGCTCTAAAAGTGAAGTTGGAAATTATCGACCTGTCAGTCTGACTTCAGTAGTAGGGAAAATCATGGAGGCAATGATCAAGGGTGGAATTCAGGATCATTTGGATCGAATTGAAATTCTCAAGGATACTCAGCATGGTTTCGTAAAGGGAAAATCATGTTTAACAAATCTGGTTCGCTATTTCGAAAGGGTTACTCACGAGCTGGATTTAGGGAATAATTTCGACATTGTTTATTTATATTTCAGCAAAGCTTTTGACTCAGTCCCACATGAGCGGTTGCTTTATAAGCTGGAACAGGTTGGAATCACTGGGAAAATCCTTAGATGGATAGAAGGATGGCTTCAGGGCAGGAGGCAGAGGGTTGTGATAAATGGCTATTCCTCAGATTGGGTTGATGTAAGAAGTGGGGTTCCCCAAGGATCAGTATTAGGACCACTGTTGTTTTTAATTTTCATAAACGACATTGATGAAGGGATAGAGGGCGTGATGTCTAAATTTGCAGATGATGTTAAAATTGGGAGAGTAGTTAATGATCACTGTCAAGCTGAGCTTCTTCAGAGAGACCTAGATAGACTTCAGGAATGGTCAGAAAAATGGCAGCTGTGCTTTAATCCAACAAAGTGTAAGGTATTACACCTGGGAAACAGTAATCCCAAAAAAACTTATTCACTTGGTGGAGTTCAACTAAACCCAGTACTGGAGGAAAGGGACTTGGGTGTTACGATACGGTCAGACATGAAATTCTCTGAGCATTGTAAACAGGTTGCAAGGAAGGCCCATGGTGTCCTATCAATGATCTATCGAACTTTTGCAAGTAGAGATAGGGACGTGATAATCCCATTATATAAGGCTTATGTTAGACCACACTTGGAATACTGTGTTCAAGTATGGAGACCGCACCTGAAGAAAGACATCGAGCTTCTTGAAAGGGTGCAAAGAAGGGTAACTCGCCTGGTGAGATCGGCAAAAGGGCGTCCTTATGAAGAAAGACTTCGAATATGTGGGTTGCAGAGTTTGGAAACTAGACACCTTAGAGGAGATTTGATTGAGGTGTTTAAGGCTCTGAGAGGCATCAGTAAAATGAATGAGGACAAAATTTTCAAGATTATAAATGATGCTAGAACTAGGGGACATAAATTCAAGTTACGGGGGGAAATGTTTAGATTGGATTGCAGGAAGTTCTATTTTAGCCAGCGAGTTATAAATTACTGGAATAAGTTGCCTTCATGGGTGGTAGAGGCCGACAGTTTGGGGAAATTCAAAGGTCATCTGGATAGTACTTTCGGGTAAGGGAAGCACATAGGATGATAGGTTTAATTTCCTTTTTATTTATTTTTTATTTTATTAATTATTATTATTTAGTTATTTATTTTTTTGTTTTTATCATTGTTTTGTTCGGATTTATTTTTTTTAATTTTTTTTTTTTTTTTTTTTTTTTGGCTGGTGCAGCATAAGCCATAGGCTTTCTTGCACCATGCGGCCGTTACTAATACTAATACTAATACTAACTCCAAGTGATTAGTGGAGTCGGGAGAATGGTAGAGACAACAGATGAATTTGACACAATGAGGTAGAGAGATTTTAAGCCAGAGAAGATCAAAGAGAGGAGATTCCAAATTGCCAAGTCTCTGACAGGGAATATCAGAACGGACATATGCACAAGTACCACCTTTGAGGCGAAAGGAATCATACAGCATCTGAGATGAGCAGTAGATGAATTAACCGATAACTGAGATTCTGTCAGAAAGAGTACATGGGGTTTGGCAGACTGCAAGTGGAAATGGACATCGTTGAGATTAGAACTGAGACCACGTATATTTGTGAAATGAATTAGGAAGTCCTTGGGAGGTTTAGATCTTTTCGCAAGATAAGCTTGCTCTATTAGTTTGACAATTCATGGTGTATTCAATAGTAAGAAAAAGTAGGTGGGACATGCTGTATGAAGTAATGAAATTTTTGGATATGGCTCCCTCCCTCCAGACTCCCTCCACTCACTATCTGGCAGAGTAGAGGTAGCAAGATTATACACTAGGTGATCCGGAAGCTTCCTAGAGAGTTACCAATAGGTTCAGTCCGGTGTACTAACTAGCGGCCGGCCTGCGAACACCGTTTTAGAGCTGTACCCTCGAAATGTAAGGAATATTGGATCTCGCCATGACGTTCATCATAAACTCAAAAGTCATCAATCATACTGCATGCTGGAAGAGATAGGGAAGGGTTGACCGGAACTTAGCTCTAGAGACTAAACATGCGTTCCACCACTTCAAGCCTCCAATAAGCAAAGTGGTGTTATTTCACCGGTTGATGAGAGTCATCTACCACCTAGTACTGCCTGGTAACATAGAGGGGCCCCTGCTTACGTTGGTTCATACCTGGGTGGTCACCCACCATGTACTAGTGCATGGAGGTTATACCCAGGATTACTAACAGTCCCACCATCGGGAAGGTGCAAGCAGAGGATTTGGCTGTCACAGACCGTCCTGACTTCGCCGAAATTGGGTCCACTTGACTTGAGTGTCACCCGAATATCAGTTCCATCAGCGTTTTAGACTCCCAGGTAGCAAGCACAGCTTGTCTGGCATATCTGAGAGAATGTCTGTGACAACCTCAAGGACCAAACTAATAGTTGAACAGTAGCCGTAGGCAGAGGTGAAGGTGTTTCTTGCACAACTTCTATTAGAATAAGTAGCGACCTGGAACGTGGGGTGGGGGGGTTTCAGGGACGGATGGCAGTCATCCTGAAATAGGTGGGTATATGAGATGTGTTAGGGTAACTAGGAATTGGAGTAGGAGCATGTATGCTTGCATGTATACCAATGCTAGAAGTATAATAAATAAATTTGATCAATTTGAAGTGTTGGTCAAGACATCAAAGGCAGATATTGTTGGTTGTTGTTGTTGTTTGTTTGGTAGTTGTTGGCGCATCGGCTTCTGTGGCCATAGTGCACCTCCCAAGGTTTTTGCAGTACTTTGATCCAAGCCCGAGGCGGGAATCGAACCCGCGACCTTTGGGTTGCCAGGCAGGCACTTTACCCACCTGGCTAGCCCGGTCGGCTGCAGATATTGTTGGGATAGCAGAGACATGGTGTCACACAGATATAAGGAATGCTGAACTGGAATTTGGTGAGTACAATGTGTACAGAAAGGATAGACAGGATAGAAAGGGAGGAGGTGTTAAGCTGTTAATTAAGAAAACCATAAAATCAAAAGAAGTGCATCCAGTTGATATAGATGAACAGTGCACTGTTGAATCAGTTTGGTGTGACATAAGCACTGCAAAAGCAAAAATAACAGTAGGAGTGTGTTATAGGCCTAATGACTCGAATGAGTACAATGAACAGTTGTACAGAGAAATAGAGTGGGCTAGTAAATCGGAATGTCTTATAATGGGGGATTTTAACTTCCCAGATATAGACTGGAACTTATGGGTTGGTCACTCGCACACTAGTAAGACTTTTGTGGATTTATTGGATGATTGTTTTCTGCAGCAGCATGTTTGAGAGGCAACCAGAGAAAGTAATACTCTTGATCTGGTTATCAGCAGTGATCATTCGTGTATTAAGAATTTGCAGATAAAGGAACCACTAGGTGGCAGTGATCACAGTGTACTGATGTGGGATTTACTTAAAGTTTTAATTACCATCATCAGGGGTAAAGGAAAGGGTTTTTGCTTCCGTAAAGGTGAGTACAGTGGTCTCCTACAGTTTTTAAATTCTGTACAGTGGGATCAACTGACGATGTTACCAACAGTAAATTCTAAGTGGGAAGCATTCAAGGAATTAATCGTGGATGCTACTAAAAGTTTCATACCTATTAAGAAATATTGTTCAAGGTTTAGGCCTAAATGGTTATCAAACGAACTAATGAGACTCGTAACAGAGAAGAAAAATGCATGGAATGCATATAAATTATCAAGCGACTCAGAAGCCTATGCCAGATATAAGCTAGTCTGTAATCAGTTCACAAAGGAGGTTAGGCAGGTGAAGGCAGATTACGAGAAATCCTTGGCAAAAGATGCTAAGAAAAACAGCAAGGATTTCTTTACTTATATAAACTCTAAAAGGAAGGGGATGAATCTGATTGGTCCACTTGACATCGATGGTTCGACTGTTGATGATCCTGCTCAGACAGCAAACAAACTGAATGAGTATTTTGCATCTATATTCACACATGAGGAATTATTAAGGTTTGAAAATGGCAGAAGGTTGTCAAATTGTAGCAGAGTACTTAATGATTTTGTAATAACTGAAAGCAAAGTGGAGGAGAAATTGTTGAAATTAAACATAAGAAAAGCACCTGGGGTGAATGGGATCTATCCAGTTATATTAAAGGAGGCAGCAAAGCAACTAAGCAAACCCTTAGTTATAATTATGAGAGAATCCTTAGATACAGGGGAGGTCCCCATGGACTGGAGATGTGCAAATGTATCCCCAATTCACAAAGGGGATCGAAGGGTGACACGAGTAATTACAGACCAGTTAGTTTAACTTCTGTTCCGGGTAAAATAATGGAGTCACTGGTTAAAGATGCATTGCAGGATCATCTAGACAAGACTGCAGAATAATTCAGACACAGCATGGGTTTGTTAAGGGAAAGTCTTGTCTGACAAATTTGATAGGATATTATGATGTGGTTACAAAGGAACTGGATGCAAAAAATAATTTTGATATCATATATTTGGATTTCAGGAAAGCTTTTGACACTTTTGCACATGGAAGACTATTGTACAAATTGGAGCAGAATGGTGTTAAGGGTAAGTTGCTACAATGGATAAAAGGATGGCTAAGTGGAAGAAGACAGAGGGTGGTAATCAATGGGTGCTGCTCTTCATGGACTAATGTTATTAGTGGAGTCCCACAGGGTTCGGTGTTAGGTCCACTGTTGTTTTGTTTATTTATCAGTGATATTGATGAAGGTATATCAGGCTTAATGTCGAAGTTTGCAGATGATACAAAGGTTGGCAGGGTTATTAATGACAGTAATGGCAGTGTCCTACTGCAACAGGATCTAGATAATTTGGGCAGATGGGCTACGAAGTGGCAACTGAAGTTTAACCTTGACAAATGCAAAGTACTGCATATGGGTAGAAGTAACCCCAGAGAAACGTACCAACTGTGTGGTACTACACTTAAGGTGGTAGAAAATGAAAAAGACCTGGGAGTAATTGTGCAGTAAGATATGAAGTTTTCTGAGCAATGCAAACAGGCTGCCAGGGCAGGTCATGGGGTTTTGTCAATGATATATAGGAATTTTGCTAGCAGGGAGAAGGTGATTGTTCCCCTGTATAAGGCAATGGTCAGGCCACGCCTTGAGTACTGCATACAGGTCTGGAGGCCTCATTTTAGGAAGGATGTAGATTTACTTGAGCGTGTACAGAGAAGGGCAACAAGATTGGTGAGGGGGAATGAAGGGATCCTCTTACCAAGAGAGGCTTAAGTTCTGCAAATTGCAGTGGCTGGAGAACATGCACCTGCGCAGTGATCTGATTGAGGTATATAAGGCCTTGAATGGGTTGAGCACGCTGAATTCTGATGGGATCCTTCCACTTGTTCAGATTACGAACCTAAGGGGACATAAATTCAAATTAAGAGAAGACAGATGTAGAATAGATGTGCAGAAATTTGCATTTAGCCAGCGGGTAGTTAATTGTTGGAACTAACTTCCATCCGTCGTTGTGGAAGTTGACAGGTTAAATTAATTTAAGGAGGAAGTCGACAGGCATTTGGAGGGAATGGTGTGATTTTTTTATTTTATTTTTTATTTTTATTTTTTGGCTGATGCTGCATAAGCTCATATAGTTGCTTTCTTGCATCACATGCCACTACTACTACTACTACTACATACATCTGATATATCTGATATCCTTCCTGATGAGGTAGAACATGCGTTGAAGAAAATGAAAAATCAGAAAGCCCCAGGGGAAAATGAAATTACTGTAGAGTTGTTAAAATTGCGAGGAAGAGACATGACACAGAAACTGGCAAGATCTTCACAAAGTGCATTAGAAAAGGTGTGACATCTAAGGAGTGGAATAATGCAATCATAGTTTTGCTGCATAAGAAAGGAGATAAATCAGAAATTGGAAATTATAGACCAATTAGCTTGTTATCCCACATCTACAAGTTGTTCACAAGGGTCATTACTAACAGATTAGAAAGAATACTTGATGAGAATCAACCGAAAGAGCAAGTTGGCTTTAGAACAGGATTCTCAACTACGGATCATCTTCACATAATATCACAGCTAATGGAGAAAGCAAATGAATATAAAACACCATTATGCCTGGCATTTGTGGATTATGAAAAGGAATTTGACTCCATACATCATAAGTCAATGTTTCGGGTACTGGAAAGACAAAGCATAGACACCCCATACATTATGATTTTGAAGAAAATATATGAGAATGCCACCTCCTTTATTAGACAAAGACCATAGCAAATTTAAAATTGAGAAAGGAGTTCGACAAGGAGACAATATCTCTGAAGTTGTTTACTGCTGTCCTTGAAGAAGCCTTCCAGAAGATTGGACTGGTTGCAGAAAGGAGTCAATGTGAATGGAGAGTACCTAAACCATTTACGATTTGCAGATGACACTGTGATCATAAGCCACGATCCCAAAGAATTAGAGGAAACTCTTAATCAATTATGCAGAGTTAGTAAGGATTTTGGACTAAAGATGAATATGGCCAAAACAAAAGTAATGATAAATTACAAACAAAACAAAAGTAATAAAAGTAGTATGCAGAGTTAGTAAGGATTTTGGACTAAAGATGAATATGGCCAAAACAAAAGTAATGATAAACAAGTATGCCACAGAAAGGGATATAATTATTGAAGGAGCAGTAATTGAAAAGGTGGATTCATATACTTATCTGGGACAAGTCATTAGCTGTGATAATGATAAATGGTTGGAAGTCAAGAGAATAATAAATTTTGGATGGATAGCATTCAGGAAATATAGTCACATACTGTGGAGTAATATCCCAATTTGTCTGAAACATAAAATAATGAACCAATGTTTACTCCCTACCATGACTTATGAAAGTGAAACTTGGGCACTCACCAAAAGAATGGAAGAGAAGCTGAAAACTAGACAGTGAAGAATGGAACGAATTATATTAGGAATCACACTGTTAGATAAGAAGAGAAACTCATGAATTAGGAAGCAAACACAAATAGAGGCCATTCTTACCAGAACCAAAGAACTGAAATGGGCTTGGGCAGGACACATAGCTTGAAGATGTGATGACAGATTGACTAAGAAAATAACCGAATTGTACCCAAGAGGAACTAAAAGAAAACCTGGAAGACGACAATGGAGATGGATAGAAGAAATTAATGAGTTTGTGGGCAGTAAATGGATGGCCATTGCACAAAACAGAAAGAACTGGAAAGCTGCTGGAGAGGCCTTCATCCTACGGTGGATTGAAAATGGCTGATGATGATGATGCTAATTATTATTAATAATTAAGTATAGTAATAGCCATGCAGTTTTGATTTGATTTGGGTTTTATTGGCGCATTAGCAACTAAGGCTATAATGCACCAAATCCAGGTCATATATAAAAAGTTAAAACATTCAGCGACCTAATTAGTTAGGCCACCATGTCGAGATATAACATAGATATAAAAGGTATGAAAGTAAAAAATATATCAACAAAGGAATAACAATTCAATTTTAAATACGAGTAAAAAGGTTTACTGATTTTAAATATCTAAAAACAGCAGACACATTGTCATTGTCGGATAAAATCTGACTGAGTGTATAAGGCTCAGCCAGATGACTAAAAGTGATAAAATAAAAATCACGTTCGTGTCTAAAATGTGGACACTTGGTTAAAATGTGACATATACTTAAATAGGTGTCACAGTTCTCGCACATAGGAGAGTCATCTGCCCTCGGCAGAAATGCATGTGTAAGATGACTGTGTCCTATGCGAAGGTGAGCTAAAACAACTTCCTTTCTGCGATTCCTGTGCAAACAGCCATACAGTGCAAGGAAGCCAGAGGCTTTTACTACACTTGCCGGGGGGAAACAAATAGATAAGAAAATACAAATTATTTGCTTCCCTCTTCACATAGATAACGATCCAGTTGACCTTTGAATTTTCAAACTGTCAGCCTCAACTACTAATGAAGGCAATCTGTTCCAGCAATATGACTTGCTAGCTAAAAATTCCTACAATCTAGTCTAAATCTCTTCCCCTGTAATTTGAATTTGTGCTCACCAGTCCTGGAATTCTCTATAACAGCGAAAATTCCATCTTCGTTCATTTTACTAACCCCTCTCAGAGCCTTATAAAACTCAATCAGGTCACCTCTGAGGTGCTTGGTTTGCCAAGCTCTGTGGCCCACATATTTGGAGTCTATTCTCATATGGTTGCCCATTTGCTGATCTCACCATGCAAGTTGTCTGTCTTTGGACTCACTCAATCAATGTCTTTTTTCATATGAAGTCTCCATATTTGAACAATATTCCAAATGTGGTCTTACAATTGCCTTATACAGTGAGATTATTACCTCCATATCTCTACAGGATAATGTTCGATAAATCTTCACTTGAACACTCTGGGCTTTCCTAGCTGCCTGTTTACACTATTCAGAAAACTTCATATCTGCCTGTATTATAACTCCCAGATCCCTTTCTTCCTCTACTGTTTTTAATTCAACCCCACAAAGTGTATAATTTATTTTGGGTTTGCTGTTTCCCAAGTGTAAGACCTTGTATTTTGCTACATTAAAACATAGCTGTCACTTTTCTGACCATTCTTGCAGCCTGTTCAAGTCATCCTGAAGGACTGCTGCTTGGTACTGATCATTAACTGCTCTACCAGTCTTTATGTCATCTGCAAAGTTTGATATCAAACCTTCTAGTCCATCAATATCTCTCTATACATTAAAAGCTTTTCCTCCTAGTTATATTTATTCCAGCCAATGGGAGAAGAGGGTGGGTCAGTTAGATCACTATCACTGCGCAGGTAAATAATTACATAGGTCATTTTCTGATCACATTTTGATCAGTACATTATAATGTTAGTATATTAGTGTATTATTATTATACAAATAATAACATTATACAATACAAAAACCATACAACTATTTATAAATCACTTAACTATTAACAGGAGAGACTGCTTCTACAGGAATGGAATACAGTTAAATAGAAAGGGTGCAAGAATATTTGCTGATGCTATGGATGCAGTGTTAGGTAGGTCAGTATACTGCTAGCTTGGAGGGGAAACACGAACTAATAAATTAACAGTAGCCACTGGAAGCGGTGAAAATGATGTGGGGATTTTCAGAGACTGCTGGGAGTCATCGCGGAACAAGGAAATACAGGTTCGTGTATACTTGTGTGTACACCAACGCTAGGAGTGTAGTAAATAAATTTAATGAATTTGAGGTGCTGGTCAAAACATCAAAGGCAGATATTGTTGGGGATATCAGAGACATAGTGTATACACAGATATAAAGAATGCAGAATTGGAATTTAAATAGTACAATGTGTACAGAAAGTATAGACAGGATAGGATAGGAGGAGAGATTATGCTATTAGTTAAGAAACACAAAATCTAAAGAAGTGCAGCCAGTTGATATGGGTGGACAGAGCAGTGTTGAGTCAGTTTATGTCGTGTGACATAAAAACTGGCAAAGCAAAATTGAGAGTAGGAATGTGTTATAGGCCTAATAACTTGGATGAGTGTAATGAACAACTGTACAGAGAAAGAGTGGGCCAGTAAATCAGATTGCCTTAGGGAATTTTAATTTACCAGATATTGAGTGGAACTTGTGGCTTGGTCACTTGCACACTAGCAAGGCTTTCATGGATTTATTGAATAATTGTTTTCTACAACAGCATGTTCGTAAGGCAACCAGAGCGAGTAATACCCTTGATCTGATTATCAGTAGTGATTCCTCATGCATTAAGAATCTGCAGATAAAGGAACCACTAGGTGACAGTGATCGCAGTGTGCTGATGTGGGATTTACTCAAAGAGGTAACTGCCATCAGGGGTAAAGGGAAGGGTTCTTGCTTTTGTAAAGGTGACTGCAGTGGTCTCAGACAGTTTTTAAATTCTATACATTGGGACCAACTGATGATGTTACCAACAGCAAATTCTAAATGGGAATAATTCGAAGAATTAATCTTGGAAGCTATTAGGCTTTTCAAGAAATATTGTTTAAGGTTTAGGCCTAAATGGCTGTCAGATGAACTAATGAGATGTGGCAGAGAAGAAAAATACATGAGACATATAAATTAACAGGTGACACAGAAGTCTATAGATATACGCTGGTCTGTAATCGAGTCACAAAGGAAGTTAGGCAAGTAAAAGCAGATTACGAGAAATCCTTGTCAAAGGATGCAAAAAAAAACAGCAAAGAGTTCTTTACTTATGTAAACTCTAGAAGGAAGGGGATGAATCAGATTGATCCACTTGATGTCGATAGTTGAACTATTGATGATCCTGCTCAGGTAGCTAGCAAACTAAATGAGTATTTTGCATCAGCATTTACACATGAGAAGTTATTCAGGGAGGGGAATGCCGGAGGTGTATTATTCTCTGGCAGTGAAATAAATAATTTTGTAATAACTGAGAGCAAAATAGAGCAGAAACTATTGAAGATAAAGATAAGAAAGGCACCTGTGGTGGAATGGATCTATACAGTTATATTAAAGGAGGCAGCAAAGGAAGTAAGCAAACCCTTAGCCATAATTATGAGAGCTTCCTTGGACTCAGGGGAGGTACCCATGGAGTGGAGATGTGCAAATGTGACCCCAATTCACAAAGGAGGATCAAAGGGTGACACAAATAATTATAGATCTCTTAGTTTAACTTCTGTTCCAATGAAAATAATAGAGTTACTGATCAAAGAAGCACTGCAGAATCATCTAGACAAGACTTCAGTTATAATTCGGACGCAGCATGGGTTTGTTAAGGGGAGGTCTTGTCTGACCAATTTGATTGGATACTATGATGTGGTCATAAAAGAACTGGATGCAAAGAATAATTTTGATATGATACACTTGGATCTTAGGAAGGCTTTTGATACCTCTGCACATGAAAGACTGCTGTACAAATTGGAGCAGCGTGGCATTGGGAGAAAATTGCTGCTATGGATAAAGGGATGGTTGAGTGGGAGAAGACAGTGGTAATCAATGGACACTGCTCTTCATGGACTAATGTTAATAGTGGAGTACCCCAGGGTTCAGTTTTGGCTCCATTGTTGTTTTCTGTATTTATTAATGATATTGATGAAGGTATATCAGGCTTAATGTCTAAGTTTGCATATGATACGAAGGTAGGCAGGGTTATTAATGACAATATTGACAGTACACTACTGCAACAGGATCTGGAAAAGTTGTGCAGATGGGCTGAGAGGTGGCAACTGAAGTTTAACATTGAGAAATGTAAGGGTTGCATTCTGCGGAACTCTCGTAAGTCGGAATTTCCCCCATGCTTGTGCAGCACTCAGCTGTGCTCACTGCATTGATTGAATCAAATGAGATTCGTTCAATGAACATGTGAATAGAAGTATTTAATGTATTTATTCAATTTTTTGTCTCATGCATAGGAAAAATTACAAAATAAGAGAGGAGACAGGCATAACGTCAGTAAGATTTACCTCTTGAGAATCATTGCCAGAATTGACATCTTCAGCTGATAAGTATGCCGCTGCAGAGGTTTGAGGGCTGTGGAGATTTAGAAGGGGCTCTGCTGATCAACCTCACAAAAGAACATATTAATGGATGACTGCACGGTGGCTTTTTTCTTTTCATCATAGATTTTTTTGTAGCAAGCAAGCATATCATTCACCCCTCTGTTAACTTTTAAGAATCGTTCGCTGTCAGGATCCATCTTCTCAAACCTCGCCATTGCCATCTCTCTGGTGATAAAGTTTCTCGGCTCCTCATTTGGTTCATCTTGAGCATCGTCAGCATTTTCTTCTTTCACTATCACTGCCAGCAAGTCAATCAGTTCTTCGTTAGATAATTCCTTCTCTTCTCCCTCTATTAACTCCTCCACGTCTTTGGCAACAACCTCCAACTGAAGCAGCTCTGCAACCTTTACAATCTTATCTGTAACCTCTTCATATGATTCATCTTTTATAAACCCTTTGAAGCCTTTTAAGTGCCATGGGCATATTTTCTTCCATGCGCCATTTAAACAACTTTTAGTAATTTCTGCCCAGGAATTACTAAAATTAATGTTTAAGATGTCGTGGTAAATATTGTAAGATTTCTAAAAGTCTCTTAACGTAAAATTTTTCTCGTCTACTGCAGGCAATGCCTGAGCAAATGTTGTGCATAAATAGTATACTTTTAAATTCGAAATAAAACCCTGATTCATAGGTTGGATAAGTGAAGTCGTGTTTAGTGGTAGAAATATGACTGAATTTCAAATTGAAATCATCTAGATGTATAGGAGGTCCAGGAGCATTATCTAATAGAAGCAAAATCTTGAAAGGAACATCGTTGTCTTTAAGATATTTTTCAACCTTGTGAATGAAGCAGGATTTAAACCAATCCTCAAAGAGAGATATTTTATCCATGCTCTCTGGCTCGATTGGAAATACATGGGTTGGGTGGCATTTATTGATTCCCTTAAATGCATGAGGATTTCCGGAATGGTACACAAGCAGTGGTTTTAATCTATAATCTCACACTGCATTAGCCCCAAGCAAGAGCGTAGCCCTATCTTTTGAAGCCTTGAAACCTGGCATTGTCTTTTCCTCTTTGGCAATGTATATTTGATCCAGCATTTTTTTCCAATACAGAGCAGGCTTGTCAACGTTAAAAATTTGCTGCATTGAATAGCCGCCTTCGTCAATATTTTTTTCCAACACATCACAAAATTTCTCTGCAGCTGCAGAATTGGCACTGGTGACTTCACCGCATACTTTAATGTTTTGGAAACCAGACCGATGCTTGAACCTATTAAACCACCCATTGCTTGCTACGAACTTGGCTTGCGATTCACCATACTTATCCTTAATATCTTCATAAATACTTCTTGCTTTTGCTTGAATGGCTATTGGACTCAGCGGCACTTGCTTCTGAATCCGATTTTCCATCCATATCATTAATAGCTTTTCCATCTTCGATATTATACCAGAACACTGTTGATCTTAGGTGTGACGTGCTCTTTTATACGGGCACTGTCCTTTAAATTAGTATTTACTGTTGAAGCAGCGAGACCTAATTCCCTTGCAAAAAATAACAAACTTTGACCTGCTTCGTACTTCTTAATCATTTTCATCTTCATTTCTAAATCAATTTTGTTTTGTTTCCTGGCACTGCCAGTGCTTGCACTTTCCATTAGTCCCTTTCCTTTCATCATTGTAATACATAAATAGGAATGAAGAGAAGTTTCTGAAAATTTGATTTTTAAATGATTGAAGAGTTCAGTGAAGGGGAACACATTTCACCATAATACCGTAATATAAAAACCCACAGAATTCCAATTATCGCAGAATTCCAATTACCACAGAATTCCAATTAAATTGCGCTAACAGAAAAGCCCAATAAACCGGAAAGTGCAGATTGCTTTTATTGTTTTTTGGTCATGACCTCCAGAAATGTGCTTTAGAAAAATATCACAAAGGCATTCAAAGTTGATTCTTATAATGGGAACATATGATAATGATGGAAGTGTAGTGCAATTTCCATTATAAATATGACCTTTCAGAGATAAATAGCCAAATTTTCAATTTCCAAGGATTTGGAATGAATTACAAAAAAAAAAAAAAAAAAAAAAACAATATGTTATTGGGTTCACATTTTGATATCATATACTTGGATTTCAGGAAAGCTTTTGACACTGTTGTTCATCGAAGAGTACTGTACGAATTGGAGCAGAATAGTATTAAGGGTAAGTTGCTACAGTGGATAAAAGGGTGGTAGAGTGGGAGAAGACAGAGGGTGATAATCAATGGACACTGCTCTTTGTGGACTAATGTTATTAGTTTTGTTTTGTATACTGGTTACCCTCGTATAACACGGTAGTTAGGTTCCTATAAAATGTTGTGTTGTGCGAAACCGTGTTATACAGTACTAAGAAAAGTACAAAAACTTCAACGTTCAAAGTAAAAAACTTCAAAAACTTTAAATCTTTTGGATGCCTTGTGTGCTATCCAATAGTAATAAAACTTTGAAATCTAGATTTTTCCACAAGTTCAATAACACAGAACATAACACCAGGATTTCCCAACAAAATAAAATACAATTTCTCAATATTTTTTTTTGACTAGCGAGTCAACAGCAGGGATTGAAAAAGAGTGGAAATTTTGAAAAATGACATCCAACATAATATCAGGGTTTCCCCTGCACAAAGGCTCAAAAATACCCTGTTATGCGAGATTTACCGAAATTCTCTAAACATGTTAACTGAAACGATGTTATATAAGTACTGTGTTGTGCAAGGATTGCTGCAATTTATCAATTGTGTTAGAGCGAAACCATGTTGAAGTACCGTGTTTATGGGGGTTGCCTATATTTATCAATGATATTGATGAAGGTATATCAGGCTTAGTGTCGAAGTTTGCAAATGATACAAAGATTGGTAGGGTATTAATGGCAGTGTGCTACTGCAACAGGATCTAGAAAATTTGGGCAGATGGGCTGAGAAGTGGCAACTGAAGTTTAACATTGACAAATGCAGAGTACTGCATATGGGTAGAAATAACCCCAGAGGAACGTACCAACTGTGTGGTACTACATTTAGGGTGGTAGAAAATGAAAAAGACCTGGAAGTAATTGTGCGGTCAGATATGAAGTTTTCTGAGCAATGCAGACAGGCTGCAAGAGCAGGTCATGGGGTTTTGTCAGTGATATACAAGAATTTTGCTAGCAGGGAAAAGGAGGTGATTATCCCTTTGTATAAGACAATGGTCAGGCCATGCCGTGAGTACTGCATATGGGTCTGGAGGCCTCATTTTAGGAAGGATGCAGATTTGTACAGAGAAGGGCAAGATTGGTGAGGGAATGAAAACGGCTGGAGACTAGGCACCTGTGAGGTGATCTGATTGAGGTGTATAAGGCCTTGAATGGGTTGAGCACACTGAATTCTGATGGGATTCTTTCATATGTTCAGATTACGAATCTAACAGGGCATAAATTCAAATTTAGATGTGCGTAAATTTGCCTTTAGACAGCAGGTGGTTAATTGCTGGGACAAACTTTTAGAGGGAATGGTTGTGTGATTTTTTTTTTTTTTTTTTTGGCTGATGCTACATAAGCTCATATACTTGCTTTCTTGCATCACATGCCATTATTACATTACAATATTTTCACAATACCACCATTTATCCCTACAGATGCAAAATACGTTTCCATATTTTTTTCAGTTTGCACTGGCCGGCAAAAACTTACATAAAGTCAAATTTGCATAAGTTAAGTATTACGTAAGTTGGGGAGTTCCTGTACTGCATATGGGTAGCAGTAATCCCAGAGTAACTTAACAACTGTGTGGTATGAAACTCAGGGTGGTAGAGAATGAAAAGGACCTGGGGGGTAATTGCGCAGTCAGATATGAAAGTTTTCTGAGCAGTGCAGACGGTCGGCAAGAGTAGCTCATGGTGTCTTCTCGATGATATACAGGAATTTTTCTAGTAGAGTTAAGGAGGTAATCATCCCCTTGTTTACAGCAATGGTCAGGCCACACCTTGAGTACTCTATACAGGTCTGAAGCCTCATTTTAGGAAGGATGTAGAGCTGCTGGAATGAGTACAGAGAAGGGAAACGAGATTAGTGAATGGAACAAAGGGTTGCTCTTACGAAGAAAGGCTTAAATTTTGCAAATTACAGTGTCTGGAGACTAGGTACCTGTGAGGTGATTTGATTGAGATGTATAAGGCCTTGAATGGTTTGAGCAAGCTCAATGCTAATGGGAATTCTTCCTCTTGCCTAGATTAATTGCCTGAAGGATATAATTCAAATCGAGAAAAGACAGTTGTAGAATAGATGTGCGGAAATTTGCCTTTAGTGAGAGAGTGGTTGATTTCTGGAACTTCCATTTGTCATTTGAGCGGACAGTGTCAACTCAAAGAGTGTGTTCTTCTTGCACTCCTGCTCCTGACCACTTGGCTACTGGGTATATGCCATCAACTCCAGGAGGCTTACTTGCCTTTATGCCCAAAAGTTTTACTAATAAACAAGAATGTGTAATTTCAAAACTACTAATTTCATATGACTTAGCCTTACTTGCACATCTTCTCAGCATGATGGGTCTTTCTTCAGTAAAAACAGATGCAATGTACCTGTTCAATTCATCTGCAACATCAGCTGGGTTGTTTAAGACTTTCCTGCACCAATCTTACAAACTTTTTTATGTTAGTTGGATGGCTGTTTAAGGATTAAAACCCCACATGACTTTTTTAAGTGGTTTTCAGTATGGAGGCTATGACATAGTCCAAAGCCTTTCTCAGTTAAGAATGTCACAATTTTGCATCAAAAATGGAAATTAATGAAAAATATGTTGAATATTTTTCATTAATTATTATTTAATTTATTTTCTATATTAACCTTTCTAAAAGTTTTACTAATAATTCAAATCTAAACAGCTGTGTCGAATGCTTTCTGAGTCTGCTCTAGGTAGATATTTCTCATTGTTTTTTGTTTTTGCATTAGTAATACTGTAAACTATATGGAGATGATATATCATATTCATAACTATAGTAGGTTTTATTTGTGAATTTTTCAAAACAGAATTTTCCAAATAACATGACTTCATATGAAAATTTTTCATTCATTATTTCAAAAGAAATCTGTGTACTATTTTGTGTAAAATCATACTTTTTTACTTTTTTTTAGAACAATGCATTTATCACATTCCATCAGGACTTCTCTTGGAGGCTGAACTGTAAACAGAATAAAAACAATTCTTTTTGCTCACTTGCATTATGCCGTTAATTTTGCAGCACATTTTATAGGTCATGTTGTGCCAGTCTTATGTCTCCAGGCATGTGTATTTGTTGTCTGATTTGCATTATGCATTCTCACTCCCCATGAGAAGCTAAGCATTGAATCTTAAGTTTCAATAGTCCAGTTTCCCTAAACATTGGTTTTGGAACATAACTTGGTGGACACGATTTCATAAATGTAGACAAACAAAATGGTTGAAACCTGTTCACTTGTAAGTGGAGCACAAACAAAATAACAGGATTCCTTTTAGGTATACAACATCTTTGGCTTCGTACATGATTCCTCCCAGATAATTGAGGGAAATATGAAATGATGATATCACTGAAAAGTGAAAGTTAAAAAAGTATCACTCACAATTTTTAACCAAGAAAAAAATTAATAATGATAATAAATTAACTTGAAACGTAATCTTTAAGTTATTTTAGACTGTGAAAATTTGCTTTGAAATATGTGAAGCTCATAGAAACTCCATAAATTTCCCATTCTAAGTTCAGTGCTTAGAATGGGATATTCAGTACTTAGAATGGCTCTAGTCATTATTTCTGGAGCAGACCTCTGAACTTGTGAATGAATGAACTATCCAAATTAAAACGCATTGATGAACCATGGAGCAGACAGACTCCTTACACAAAGTTAACTAAAAAAAAATTAAATTCAAAGTTAAAAATTTGTCACAGTGGCATCAATATGTTTTTTTTTTTTTTTTTTTTGCAGCTGTATTCTCCAATTTTAAGACAGTCATCGGCAGTTGTGTTAAAACTGGAGAATATGGCTGCAAATAACTCAGATTCTTTAATACTGCTATAAAGTATATACAATTCATTTAGTTCTAGTTATCTTTATTCTTACCTTTATTTCAAAAATATGGTATGGGAGGGGATCCTCTTTATTCGAGGATAATTGGTTCCAGAAAATTCCACTTAAAACGGACCAAATTTTCATAATGTCTATTATGTACTTGTACATAGTAAAAATTGGATTGAAGGAACTGAAAAATGAGACAGTTATTTTATTATAGTATATTGAACAATGTATATGTTAAGTAAAGTTTATTGAAGTTACACACTGTTTTTCAGTTTTACAAATAAAGAATGACTGGGAAGTTGTTTGTGTGTTTTTCAGATAAAATTGTGACGTAGCATTTAGTTATGTCTTTAGCTCTGCTCTTAACTTTTGGTGCATGATCATTAAGAGGGTCATTCTCACAAAAATATTCAAGTGCAAAAATTTTCTCGAGGGCTTCCTATAATTTTCAAATCTTCATGGCTGTGGGGACTCGGATAATGAATACTCTGATAACGGGGATCCTCTGTACACAAACGAAGAAAATAGCAACAGTGATATTAATATCTGTTTCAATTTTAAAAATTATTCTATGTTCATAATTTTCTTCTTGTAATGTTAAAATAAAAAAAGACATTACAAACTATGCAATTTTGAAGTACTTTTTGCCTTTCTTACCATCTGTTAGTAATAGAGCTTATCTAGCATCATTGAAAAAAAAATTCACACAAAAAAAATCCATTCCATCTAAAAGTTTGTCCAGTTATTCCTTGAATTTATTACAGTTATTAACTTCCACAGCAACAGATGGCAGTTTCTTCCAGCAATTAACAACCCGCTGGCTAAAGGCAAATTTCCATACATCTATTCTACAATTGTCTTTCCTCAGTTTAAATTTATGCCCCATCAGTTCGTAATCTGTGCAAACGGAAGAATCCCATCATAATTCAGCATGCTCAACCCATTCAGGGCCTTATACACCTCATTCAGATCACCTCGCAGGTGCCTAGTCTCCAGCTGCTGCAATTTGCAAAACTTAAGCCTCTCTGGACCCCTTCATCCCCCTCACCAATCTTGTTGCCCTTCTCTGTACAAACCCAAGCAACCCTACATCCTTCCTAAAATGAGGCCTCCAGACCTGTAAGCAGTACTCAAGGCATGGCCTTATACAAAGGGATAATCACTTCCTTTTCCCTACTAGCAAAATTGCTGTATATTATTGACTTCCCATGACCTGCTGTGGCAGCCTGTCTGCATTGCTCAGAAAACTTCATATCTGACTGCACAATTTCCTCCAGGTCTTTTTCATTCTCCACTACCCTGAGTGTAGTATCGCACAGTTAGTATATTACTCTGGAGTTACTGCTACCCATATGCAGCACTTTGCATTTGTCGAAGTTAAAATTAAGTTGCCATTTCTCAGCCCATCTGCCCAAATTTTCTAGAACCTGTTGCAATAGCACACTGCCATTACTGTCATTAACAACCGTGCTAACCTTTGTATCATCTGCAAACTTCGATGTTAAGCCTGATATATCTTCATCAATATCATCAATAAATATACAAAACAACAGTGAGCCCAACACCGAACCCTGGGGGACTCCACTAATAACATGAGTCCACAAAGAGCATCCATTGATTACCACCCTCTGTCTTCTCCCACTCAACCACCCTTTTATCCATTGTAGCAACTTACGCTTAATACCATACTGCTCCAATTTGTACAGTAGTCTTCCATATACAACAGTGTCAGACCTGAAATCAAAATTATTTTTTGCATCCAGTTCCTTTATAACCACAACATAGTATCCAGTCAAATTTGTCAGACCAGACTTTCACTTAACAAACCCCATGCTGTGTCTGAATTATTACTGTATTCTTATCTAGATGATCCTGCAGTGCTTCTTTAACCATTAATTTCCCTGGAACAGAAGTTAAACTAACAGGTCTTTAATTATTTGTGTTGCCCTTTGAACCCCCTTTGTGAATTGGTGATACATTTGCACATCTCCAGTCCATTGGGACCTCCCCTGAGTCTAAGGATGCTCTCATAATTATGGTAAGGGTTTGCTTACTTCCTTTGCTGCCTCCTTTAACATAACTGAATAGAGCCCAATCACCCCAGATTCCTTTCTTATGTTTATCTTCAAAAATTTCTCCTCCACTTTGCTCTCAGTTATTACAAAATCATTAAGCACCCTGTTACAGTTTGATAAACTTCTGGCATTTTCCTCCCTTAATAACTCCTCATGTGTGAGCGTAGATGAAAAATAGTCATTCAGATTATCAGCTATCTGATCAGGTTCATCAAAAGTCGAACCATTGATATCAAGTGGACCAATCTGATTCATCCCCTTCCTTCTAGAGTTTATATAAATAGAGAACTCTTTGCTGTTTTTCTTAGCATCCTTTTGCCAAAGATTTCTCGTAATCTGCCTTTGCTTGCCTAATCTCCTTTGTGACTTGATTACAGACTAGCTTATATATATCATAGGCTTCTGTGTCGCCTGATAATTTATATGCATCCCATGCATTTTTCTTTTCTGCCACGAGTCTCATTATTTCATCTGATATCCGTTTAGGCCTAAACCTTGAACAATATTTCTTAATTAGTATGAAAAGCCTAGTAGCTTCCACAATTAGTTCCTTGAATGCTTCCCACTTAGAATTTGCTGTTGGTAACATCAACAGTTGGTCCCACTGTACAGAATTTAAAAACTTTCTGAGACCACTGTAGTTACCTTTACAGAAGCAAAAACCCTTCCCTTTATTATTATTATTATTATTATTATTATTAGCCATATGGTACAAGGAAGCCTGAGGCTTATGCTGCACCAGCCAAAAAAAAAAAAAATTCCCGCGTTACCCCCCCTGTGTGTGTGTGTGTGTGTGTGTGTGTGTGTGTGTGTGTGTGTGTGTGTGTGTGTGTGTGTGTGTGTGTGTGTGTGAGAGAGAGAGAGAGAGAGAGAAAGAGAGAGAGAGAGAGAGAGAGAGAAGCAGAAAGGCATCACCAAGAAAGAGAAGAATGATGATGATATCCAGCTCAGGACCCTAGGTTTGCCAAGCCCATACTCACCAGATGTGAGCCCCCTGGGGTTACTCCTGGTGGTAATTATATCTTTAAGTAAATCCATGATTACACTGTGATTACTGCCACCTAGTGGTTCCTTTCCTTTATCTGCAAATTCTTAATGCACGAATAATCACTGCTGACAACCAGATCAAGAGTATTACGCTTTCTGGTTGCCTCTCGAACATGCTGCTGCAGAAAGCAATCATCCAATAAATCACAAAAGTCTTTCTAGTGTGCAAGTGACCAACCCACAAGTTCCAGTCAATATCTGGGAAATTAAAATCTCCCATTATAACACAGTCTGATTTACTGCCCACTCTATTTTTCTGTACAGTTGTTCGTTGTACTCATTAGAGTCATTATGCCTGTAACATACTCCTCTCATTTTTGCTTTCCCAGTGCTTGTGTCACACCAAACTGACTCAACATTGCACTGTCCATCTATGTCAACTGGCTGCACTTCCTTTGATTTTATGTTTTTCTTAACAGCATAATTCCTCCTTACTTCCTATCCTACTATTGTTTCTGTACACATTGTACTCCCCAAATTCCAATTCTGCTTTCCTAATATCTGTGTGACACCACATCTCTGATATCCCAACAATATCCACCTTTGATGTCTTGACCAGCACTTCAAATTCATCAAATTTATTTACTCTACTTCTAGCATACTTTTTGTTGATTACAATATCATTTACATTGGTAAATATCCAAAATTTTTGTTTTATTACTATTATAAATTGGCTTTTCTTAGTTTGATAAGATGTTTCGATAAACTGAAAATTTATATAACTGGACTGGCCTAACCCCCGTGCATACCAGATAACAAATTTTTACTGTAAATTGATCTAGTTTCAAAGATAAGGATTTTAAACTTTTTAAGCAGAATATCTTGGTCAAAAATAAAGGAGGCCAGGACATGTCAGCTAGAGGGAGTGAAAATAAGCCATCATATCTCATCTTTTTAGGGGTCTACAAGGTATGATCCCTTATTTGGGATAAGCATTTTGGTCCTCAAAATTGAATTTTGTAGGAATAAAGCCTTGAATATAATGTAAATGTTTAAAAATAAGGAATAACCCTGATGCAAATTGTGATAAGTGATAAACAGTAAACAGCTAAATTAAAATTTGGAGTGTAACTAAGGGCTTTTATTGAGCCCCAAGTCCCAATGGCTGTGTAGTTACTATATAGATATATTTATATATATATAGTAATAATAGGGAAAAATTATTATCTCACTTATTTTTTCTCCATTATTACTATTATCTATTATTCATTACTATACAGGGTGTCTCAAAAATACATGGCATAACTTCAGGAATGAGTTCCTCATATGTAGACAATAAAAATATTTTATATCAACATAGTTCCGGAAATGTTTGGTTTCCGAGTTTTGAAGGTCTGTCTATGACACTTAACTGTTCACATTACCTTATAGTAATTGTTCAAAATGTCCACCTTCTGCCTGAATACAGGCCTCACATCAACGTCTCATGGACTCGCAAAGATGATGCCAAATTCCTGGCATGTTTCATATTGTCTCACAACCTGCCACAATTGGATTGCAGAGAGTTTCTACATCAGCTACCGGAGTCGAATACACCAATGACTTTAAATGGCCCCACAAGAAGAAATCTAGTGGGTTTAAATCAGCTGAGCATGGAGGCCAAGCAATTGGTCCACCTCTACCTATCCACCGACCAGGAAACCAATTCATGTAATTGCGGGCTAGGTGGCTGAAAAGTGCAGGAGTGCCATCATGCATGAAATGTGCTTGTTGATGAATGATCAGTGGTGTGTCGTCCAAGAAATCAGACATGTTGTTTTCCAGAAAGTTTTTGTACGCCTGCCCTGTGAGTTTGTTTGGAAGTACATGGGGTCCAAATAACTTATTACCAAAAACACCCGCCCAGATGTTGAGGCTGAACTGCTGTTGGTGATGTGATGGAAGAATTGCATGTATGTTTTCCTCAGCCCGTACATGCTGATTGTGAAAGTTTTGGATTCCATCTCGTGTGAACTGTGCTTCATCTGTGAATATCACTAAGGCAGGAAAGTGAGGAGTTGTACCACACTGCTGCAAGAACCACTGGCAGAACATTACTCACGCAGGGTAATCTGCTGGTGACAAGGCGTGTGCCCATTGCAGATGGTAAGGGTAGAGTTGGTGTTCTCGCAACACTCTCCAAATAGTCAAACGTTGAACAGCCAGTTGCATTGCTATTCTGCGTGTTCTGATTCCAGGAGTGGCATGCACAACATCCAAAATCTCCTCCTCTACTTCAGGAGTCGTAGATCTTGGTCATCCTCTGTTGGCAGCACAAGGTGTAAAGGTCCATGTTCACAAAGGGTGATGGATACCTTCAAATGTTTTCCTGTCTGGACATCTTCATTCTGGGAACCTTTCGTGGTACAAATGACGAGCCTCCAGAGCATTGCCGTCCATCAAACCGTACATAATGTGCATATCCACTTGCTCCTGATTTGAGTACATGGTCAGAATGGAAAACCAGCAGATTCTGTCAGTACCTTGTGATGAAGGAAATCACCTTCATCACAAGGTACTGACAAGGTAAATGCAATCGATTTTGCATTTACAAGAAATTGCAGTCGAAAATGGTGGAATCGCCCCAGCTGAATGCAATAAACACTTACTGTGTTGTTCACTCAGTTGCTGCATGCATGTCTCCTCATTTTTATTCATTTTATACTGTAATTGTGCTTTATTCCCTAAAAATGAGTAAAATACTTTTAAAAAGTGTGTACAGGAAACATGCTGGTGAAGATACTGTAGAAAAACAGAGAGAAAAGGAAAAGCAGTATCGATAGAGGAAAATACGAAATTGTGAAAAGCTTTGAGCAGAATGAAAGAACGTGATATTGTGCATGCTGCAGGTCTAAATAAGGCAATGCTGAGAACATTTAGAAAGAATGCTGAATAAATAAAAGCAACTTTTATAGCAGAAAAAACTCAAAGTGTAACAAAATCCATTAGATCAAGACAAAGAATTGGAAGAGATGGAATGTCTGTTATCTCTTTGGATAGAAGATCAAACAAAGAAGTGATCAAACAAGTTTGCTTACAATAAAAGAAAAAGCATTAGCAATATTTGAAACCTCATAAATAAAGCTGAAACCTCTCAAGGAGTGCCTCCCTTTACTGGCAGTAGTGGCTGGTTTAATAATTTCAGGAAGCGTCACGCTTACCATAATGTGAAATTATCAGGTGAAGCTGCGAGTGCAGATGAAGAAGCAGCAAAGGCATTTCCACTGATACTGAAAAAAACTAGTTGAGGAAGAGGGCTATACACTGGACCAAATTTTCAACTTTGATGAAACAGGACTATATTGGAAAAAAATGCCATCACGAACATATATCTCAAGAGAGATATGTTTATGCATGAGCTCCAGACTTCAAGATTGGTAAGGATAGGTTGACTGTTACAGTAGGAGAAAATGCAAGTGGCGACTTGAAACTGAAGCCTGTTGCTATTTGTCGTGCAGCCAATCCATGAGCATTAAAAGGGATCGTCGTAAGGTCTGCTACTCCGAAATAAACACCCTGGGTGTTTACTTTAGGAGTAGCAGAAGAGAGTGGATGACAGGGCAGATCTTCACTGATCTTCTACTGGATGTGTAGCTACTGCAAAAAGAAGAATTTGGATTTTAAGATTTTAATTGTTTTGGACAGTGCACTGAGTCACCCTCCAACACTTGCTGAACTGTCACCAAACATCAAAATCCTGTTTTTACTCCCAACACAACATCTCTTATCCAGCCACTTGACCAAGGAGTAATTGCTACTTTTAAGCACTATTTTAATATTTTAATATACAGTGAAACTTCTCCTAACGGACACCTCGTTAACGGACATCTCTCTACAACGGACATTTTCAAATTCCCCAACTCACCTCTATTGGTTTTAACGTGTTTGCAGCTTCTGTCTAGTGGACATTCTCCGTAACGGACGCGGACAGGCAATCTGCACTGTTTTGTTTAGATTAGCACTTAATTTGATCTCCCCATAACGGACAGCGGGCGAGCTCATGGCCCTTTTTCTAGGAACGTTTCTTCCACGTATTGCCTCAATCGTGTGTTTATTTTCTATTTCCGATTCTCTGAATTTTATCAAGGTTTACGTCGTGGACCCTTTTTCAAGAATTTTAAGGCACGTGTAAAACTTCTGATGAATTAGGTGTGTGCAGGGGGGGGAGAATATGGTTGGCCTTCCGTCTTTTCAGTTTCAGTTTTGTTCAGTGTCGTGTGAAGTGCACAATGTCTTCTCGTAAACATTTAACTTTAAAAGATAAAGTCGAACTCATTAATGCGTATGATCGGCAAAAAAATAGTGTTCGCAATCTCGCTGCAAAATTCTAAATCGGGAAGACGCAGGTAAGCGACATCCTAAAGAAAAAAAATGAACTGCTCAAACAATTTTGGCAACACGGAAATGATCAGGTTCAAAAATCATTCCCGAAAACTGTTGGACTTCAAATTTGTCGCGCACGTGCTAAAAAAATTCCCATTAATAGGCTTATTATTAGGGAAAAGGCTTTGGAGATTGCGAAATCTATGGGAGTAAATGAGTTCAAAGCTTCTGTGGGATGGCTAGACAAGTTCAAAACTCGGCATAAAATTTCTTGGAAAACCGTAAGTGGTGAAGGTGGATCTGTTGATACTGGGGTTGTAACAGAGTGGACCGTCAAATTGGAAGATTTATGTCGTGATTTTGAAGCTAAGGATATTTACAACTGAGACGAAACAGGGTTGTTTTTTTAAAGCTCTTCCTGAAAAAACAATGAGTCTAAAAAACGAAAAGTGCCGGGGCGGAAAAATTTCTAAGGAACGCTTGACTGTACTATTGTGTACAAATATGCTGGGAGACTTTGAACAACCTCTTTTTATAGGAAACCCACAAAATCCTCGTTGTTTCAAGGGCATAAAGTTGAATCTTTTAGATGTTGACTGGAAGTCTAATAAAAAAGCGTGGATGACACGAGATATCATGAGCGAATGGATAAGTCACTTTAACCAAAACATGATTCGTCAAAACAGAAAAATTATTCTTTTCATGGATAATGCTGCATCTCACCCGCACATTGAATTGTCCAACATTCAAATCGTTTTTCTGCCACCAAACACATCTGCAGAGTGTCAGCCCTTGGATCAAGGGATAATAAAAAATTTTAAACTTCACTACAGAAAACGTGTTTTAAGACATCTCATTGCAAACATGAACGATGTAACATGTGCGAATGACCTTGCAAAGAAAATCAGCATCCTAGATGCGATTCAATGGATTTCCTCTTCAGTAAATGCAATTAGAAAACAAACTGTCGTGAACTGTTTTGTAAAGTCTGGCTTCTCAAATGCAAAAATTGAAGTTGTGAACAGCAATGTGGAGCACCAAGAAGAACAAGAACTTCAACATCTATTGATAATGTACGATACTTCTGCTACAAGTGACCCTGGCTACAAAGATATAAACTCAAACCTCACTACAGAAGATGGTGCTCTAGATATCAACGACATTATCATCGATATTTTTCAAGAAGTTCCTCTTGAGGATGAAGAAATGGAAGGAGGTCATTATGTCGAAGAACATATTAACAACGAACCACCGATGAAAATAGAAGAAGCGCTCATACAAATCAATCGTTTAAAAATTTTTTTCACCGCTGAAGAAGATACTGAAGGACTTTCAATGGTTTCTTCACTCCAAACAAATGTTGAAAACAAAATTATCAGCCGGAAGAAGGTGCAGAAGAAAATAAGTGATTACTGTATGCATTTTTCTTAAGATAAAGTCATAATATGCATAGCACAATTGTATGTATATTATTTACAAAAATATTGTTCAAAATCTGTATATATTTTAATTTAATTTTACATTAAACGTTTAACGATTTTTCTTTCTTTCTTTTTTTTTTTTTCTCCCTCAGACTTCTTGTTAGCGGACACTTCTCTCTAACGGACACATTTTTGTTCCCCATGGCTGTCCGTTAAAGGGAAGTTTCACTGTATTTAATATTTAATATTTTAATATATTTTAAGCACAATATATATACAAGACACACACATTTATGTGTGTGTCTTGTATATTACTTGCTATAATGAACTTCTGCAAGAGATTCAACAAAGAATGCAATTGACATAATTGTGGAGGATGGGAACAAAGTAACAAAAGACTGCTTGCGTGGTGTTTGATGGCCTCTTTTACCAGGTTTTATTTGTGATTTTAAAGGCTATGATCCTGTAAAGGAGCTTCCTAAATTAAAAATACATTGCGTTGCCCTCGCAAAGTAGGTTGGCTTTGAGGAATTGAAGGAACAAGACTTTGAATAGTTGCTGATGGGTAGGTGGAAGGTGATGAAGATGGCAATGATGATTGTCTGCAAGCCACCATACAACAGCTTTCTACTTCAGAGTTATCATCAGTTTTGAATTCATTTGAGAAAAGTATGCAGTGGCTAGAAGATAATGATTACAATGCAGAAAGAAGCAGAATAGCACTTCGTACAATTTTATCTGCTTTGGAGCCATATAAGTTGCTGCTTTGTGAAAGAAAGAAGATGATAAAACAACAGAAACTAGATGTCTTTTTTATGAAAACACCCAAGAAAGAGACAGAAAATAAGTCGCAGCCTTGTAGTTCTGGTGTGACCACATTTCGTCCAAAGCCCTCAATGCATCTTCTCTGCCTCCCAGGTCCGATAATGATGACAACCTGCTGCCACTTTCCCATTATTCCACTGCTTCAGCCCTTTCTCACACCCTTTCCCTCAAGCTGTCTTCATTTATTTTTAAGGTAAGAACCTAAATTTAAATGATTAAATTATGAATTTAACATTTTTCAATTCTGTAAGTATTTTATTATGATTATTTATTGTGTTTGGCACCTAATCCTATTTTTCCCATAAGGCCTGTTATTTATATTGTGATTTTGCATTGCACAAGGTTTTCTAGGAACACAACTATTGTATTATACAAGGACTGTATATATATAATATCTACACAAACTTCCACATGTATAGTTCAAGACAGTTGCTACCTGTTTTTGACTTAATTCATATATTAATTAGTATTGTTTATACTTTGTATCTTTTTTTAGCATTTTTATTTGTCATTTTTGATAATCAAATAAAGTTATTTTTGATATTAAATAATCTTAACCATAGCCTTTTGTTAATCAAATCTCAATCCTGATGCAATCAGTTTACAATTGGATAAGTACTTTGAGATAATTATATGATAATAAGGAACGATCAGTAACAGTGATTCCAAGCAATGTATCCATTTGTATAAGTGTTATTATCAGCAAAATGGTGAAAGCAAACAAACTTATATAGCATCAGCCAAAAAAAAAGTTTTAAATGTTTTTCAATGATAAAAATCTGCTAATAACAGCACCCATTGTGATAATTTTTTTCTATTTTTAAATAGATTGTAAGAAACTTTCGCAAACCACTAATTGTGGTGGCTCCAAAAATTCTACTTCGCCTTCCTTCTGCAGTATCATCTCTGAGCGATCTATCTCCAGGAACAACCTTTTGTCCAGTTTTGGGAGATAAAACTGCAAATTCATCCCAAATCACCAAAGTAATATTTTGCTCAGGAAAGCATTTTTACTTGCTAAAGAGAGAAAAGGAAAGCAGAAAAATGACAGATACAGCCATAATTCGATTAGAGGTAAGTCGTACATAATGTAGCAAGGGAGAATATATTTTGTGAAAGTGATCAGCTTTGAGAGATGGACATTACATGGTTGTTTATTCATTGTGAATTTGTTTGAAATTTGAATAACACTAGTTAAACCACATGAATTGTTGTAATAGATTGTTAATAACTAATTAACAATCTATTATACAACAATTAAATTGCGTGAATTATAATTATTGTTGTAATAAATCTCTATAAATGGCAATGTTTCAGAATGTCTTTTACCTTATACAATTAGCAACAGCCTCAAAATCTTGCCTGATGAATGGCAAGATTCAAGACGGGATTTCAGAGACATTGCCATTTATTAGGTAGTTATGTTGTGTAAAAGTTTAACTGTGACATTGCTATTGCAATTGCATCATTACTACACAGTTGAATTTTTTAAGACAAACCAAAGTTTGTACATTAGATATCATTATTATAACATCTCATATTGTGAAATCATCCACAACTTGCCTTCCTCTTATACTTAAATTAGCAATACTTCCCCATTATAGAGAATTCTGCTGTCACTTATGTTAATTTGATATTCATGCTTAGTATAGTATCAGAGAGAATATCAATGAATGTGCTTTAGATAAAAAAAAAATTACTTTTGCATTGGAGGATGAAAAACATAACTATTCTTTTTTGAGGAATAATTATGATGAAGTATGTGCAGCCTTTATCAATGTACATGACATTTTGATTCTAACATGTTCACCGCTTCCTTATGCAAATATGTGGCATCGGGTTTTTAATTCACCTGGAGGGAAAACCTCCTTAGAACTTCTTCCTTTTTCTTATAATTTGACAGAAGGAAAACTGGATATTTTTGCTAAGCAACCTTCGCTAGAGGCTGACGAATTCAGTCATAGTGAAAAGAAACCCCTCTCCAATCCAAATTGACATGGCACCTCCGTAGCCAGGTGGGAAGGAGCAGTAGTGCGTATCACATGCTTCTTGATTAGACCGAGGTTCGAGCCCGTCACCACCAAATACGGAAGATGCGGAAAGGTCAGGGAATGACCACCTCATATCCCGGAGCAATATGGCTTTAGTTACTAATGCTTCTTAAAAAAAAAAAAAAAAAAAAAAAACCAAATTGACATGGTCCTATGGCTTTCAATCCCAGATCAAAAAGGTCATTGGAAAAGCCAGCAGCAGAAGTGTTAATAATGTACTGTGGAGAAATTTAATCAGCTTGTTGTATGTAATAACAAAGACTGCTGTTTTGTTTTTTGCTGCCATTATAACTTTATGTTTAGCTGACAAGCTGTATGACTAATTCAGCACTCGGAATGGACCAGGTTGACATTCCAGTTCATCACATACCTCGATATCGTGTATATTATGTTTTGTAAAATTTTCCATTTTGACCTCTGGACTTGTTATAATGGTAGAAAAACTCTTAGTTGTGTGGGATTAAATCTGTTGCTTTTATACATCAGTAAGTTGCTGTTTATAGAAGAGATAAAGATTGCAACTCTGTTAAGTGGTTAGTGAAGTTTTCTGAATAAGTATTAGTACTAAAACAGAGAAATGCCATCATTTTGCATGGATTTTTTAAAGATAAATGTTGATATCATGTTGATGTTTATTTAAAGATTGTTATCATGTCAATGTTGATATCAATGCCAGAATTTACAGTTTCCTATAATTCATTGTGATAGTTTGTTCAAAAAAATAAAAATTATATATAGCAAGCCTCTCCAACCTTTTGAAGACAATTAATTTTTTAAGTCCTCATATCAAAATTTATTTGAGATGAGGGCAACTTGCTTATTTCTTCAAAGCCATCCCCACAGTTATTCAAGTGCATTTTGCATCATCATTAAAATGTATTGTAATTAAATTTCCACATTAAAAAATCCATATTCACAGCCAAAACACGAATTCAGTCTGAGGTAAAAAGGGATGATTTTTTTTTTTTTTTAAGTGGGTATTTCTCAGTATATAATAATATCCAAAAATTTGGCTGTGTGGTAACCATGATTTCAGAGGAACATTTGTTTTTGTTCTCTGTTTAGTGATTTCTAACAAAATCACCTTGCTTGCTAGCACCTTGCGTGAAAACAGTATAAATCTGATTGGCATTATACCTAACATCATTATTCTAAAAAAGTATTTGAATTAAATGACACTAAATGAGTTTCAATTGAACTTTTCACTATAGGGCCATTTTCCCCCTTCAGTATGGAACTTTCTGTAAGAGATTAGTTTATCCTGAGAATATTACAATGGTTGTTTAGTAAAGATCTATTTTCACCTAGGGAGAAAAAAATTTAGAAAAGTGTGTCTGACTGCCTGCCTCATAGTATTCATATCTATATTGAGGCGCGACTTACTGATGTATAAAAACAACAGATTTAATCCCATGCAAATTATTCTTCCATGAGTCTCTACAGTTCTGGGGATGGGGGATTCCTTTGGGGAATTTTTGAAAATCAAGAAGCAGTAGTCAATTTTGGGACTGTTTTGGAGCCTCTAAAGTGCTCACCCCCCCCCCCCCCTCACAGCTAGAAGCCCAATATTGACTCATTTCTTACAAGTGTTGACATTTTCTAAGGAAATTTTTTAATACAGGAACTTCCTGACTTATGTAATACTCAACTTACAGAAATTCGACTTTACGTAAGTTTTTTCCAGCCGGTGCAAACTTAAAAAAATTGTGGAAACGTATTTTGCATCCCATAGGAATAAATGGAGGTATCGTGAAAATATCGTAATATGAACCCAATAACATATTGTTTTGTTTGTAATTCATTCCAAGTCCTTGGAAGTTGAAAATTTTGCTATATTACTATGCTATTTATCTCTCTAAAAGGTCATATTTATAATGGAAATGGCATTACACTTTCATAGTTATCATATGGTCCATTATAAGAATCAATTTTGAATGCCTTTGATATTTTTCTAAAGCACATTTCTAGAGGTCACGACCAAAAAACAATTTGCACTTTCTGGTTTATTGGGCTTTTCTGTTTAGTGCATCTAATTATAAACGGGTAATAAACTCAATCTTATTGCATTTTCGATAATCCTGATAACTGCAATTGTTTGGGTTTTTACACTATTATGGTGAAATGTGTTCCCCTTCACTGAAATCATATAAAAAACAAATTTTCAGAAACTTCTCTTCATTCCTATTTACATATTACAATGATGAAGGGGAAAGGGACCAACGGAAAGTACAAGTGCAGGCACTGCCAGGAAACGAAACAAAACTGATTTAGAAATGAAAATGAAAATGATTAAGTACAAAGCAGAAGAAAGTTTGTCATCTATTGCAAGGGAATTAGGTCTCACTGCTTCAACAGTGAATCTATTTTGAAGAACAGTGTGCGTATAAAAGAACATCAAAGTGTGCGTATAAAAGAACATCATAAAAGATCAAAGGATCAATGCACTTAAGATCAACAGTGATCACAAAACAGCATTTGCCCCTGAAGAAGCGAGTGCCCCTGAGTCTAATGACCATTCAAGCAACAAGTATTTATAAAGATATTAAGGATAAGTACGGTGAATCCCAACCCAAGTTCATGGCAAGCAATGGGTGGTTTATAGGTTCAAGCATCGCACTGGTTTCCACAACGTCAAAGTATGCAGTGAAGTCGCCAGTGCCAATTCTGCAGCTGCAGAGAAATTTTGTGATGTGTTGGAAAAAATTATTAATGAAGGCAGCTATGCAACACAGCAAATTTTTAACATTGATGAGACTGCTCTGTATTGAAAAAAAAAAAAAAAAATGCCGGATTGAACATACATTGCCAAAGAGGAAAATACAATGCCAGGTTTCAAGGCGTCAAAAGTAGGGCTACCCTCTACAGATTAAAACCACTGCTTGTATACCATTCTGGAAATCCTCATGCATCAATAAAGCCACCATACCCTTGCATTTCCAATCGAACCAGAGAGCATGGATAACAATATCTCTCTTTGAGGATTGGTTTAAATGCTGCTTCATTCCAGAGGTTGAAAAATATTGTAAACACAACGACGTTATTTTCAAGATTTTGCTTCAATTAGAATGCTCCTGGACATCCACGCCATCTTAAACATCAAGATGTTTAAGATGGCATGGCATGGCATTGATCTTAAACATCAAGGGCGGAATTTACTAAAGTTGTTTAAATAGCGCATGGAAGAAAATATGCCCACGGCACATAAAAGGCTTCGAAGGATTTGAAAAAGACGAATCATACGAAGAGGTTACAGATAAGATTGTAAAGGTTGCAGAGCTACTTAGTTGGAGGTTGATGCCAAAGATGTGGAGGAATTAATAGAGGAAGAAGAGAAGGAATTATCTAACAAAGAACTGATTGACCTTATATTGACCCTATATAAAACTTGCGAAAGTATATATGAGGTGCAAACCCCTATGGGGTTTGCACCTCATATATACTTTTTTATAATGGGTGCAAATGGGTGTAAACCCCAGAGAGAGATTTGCACCCATTTACCTATCTCCCCCTATCTAATTTAAACCTGACCCATTCACAGTGTTATTCTTTAAACTCACTCTTCTTCCTTTCGTGGGAAAAACAGAATATTTTTCCCACACAGCGAAACACTTTCATCTTTTACCTCAAGATCACCTGTTCACAATACCTTTGAACTGCTCCATCCATACCAACACCCTTTCCCAAAATGCACTAAGTGTTGCAGCCTCAAGTAGCGGTGTAAGAGAGGGATTAAACTATTGTTCAGAAGCTTTTAATTTTAACCCTTCTCTGCACCTGCCATACCATTGTTCACCATATTCCTTAATTGCACTACCAGCTTACTCCCAAATGGAAATATTTCCGTAATGATGTTTTATTCCTTAAGTGTTTTACTTCCACACACACTATACTTACTAAGAGAAATATATTTGTAAGATTTTGTTTTACAGTTTCATGATTTTCAGTTTTCCGTTGCATTTGTACTGTGTATAACATTCCCTCATTTGCAAATTCAGCAGTATTAATAATTTATTGTTGTTGATTTTATAACCTTTATTTGAATAAATCATGGATAATTATTTTTTAAATTAGTACCGAAAAACTAGTGTTTTTGTATCAATACCAAGATTTGAATACCAAAAAAAAATGACCAAGATCCCCGCATCTCGGTATTTAAGCCCTACTGTCTACAATGCGTGGAGAACTTTTTGTCTGGCTATATCGTTCCCAAATCCCTTTCTTCCTTTACTGTTTTAAATTCATTCCCACCAAGTGTATAAGTTATTTTGGAGTTGCTATTCCTCAAATGTAAGGCTTTTCATGTTGGCAGCATTAAAACATAGTTACGACTTTTCTGACTATTTCTGAATTTAAGTTGTCCTGAAGAACCACTGCTTGGGGCTGACCATCAACTACTCAACTGATCTTGACATCATCAGCAAAATTATGCCCTGTATCCTTCATCAATGTCATTTAAAAAAATTAAAAACAATAGTCCCAGTACCAATCCTTTAGGAGCTGTACTTCTCATGTGAGCCTAATCTGAAGTGTAACCATTAATCTCAGTCCTTTGCCTTCTGCTGTGCAGTCACCCTATAATCCATCTAAGGATTTTCGCTGTGATTCCAGAATGTTTTAGCTTGTAAAGCAACCTTTCATGTAGGACCAAGTCAAATGCTTTGCTGGGATGGAAGTAAACAATATTGAAATTATTTCCTATACCCAGGTAATGAGTGACTGTAAAAATAGCTAATCAGGTTGGTTAGACATGATTTTCCTTTTACAAAATCATGCTGAATTTCCTTCAGAATTCCAGTTCTTTTTCAATGTATTGGACTCTTGATTGAGTACAATACATTGAAAAGCTCTCATAATTAACCTAAATGGTTCTATGCAACCTCTTGCTGCTTCCCTCAAAATTACTGGGCATATGCCATCAATTTCGGGAGCTTTATTCATCTTTAACCTAAGATTTTTTTTAAAAAAATCTGAAATTTCTCTAATTTTGTGCTTCTTAGCTTCACTTGCACAATTTTTTCTCAGTTTGAAAGGTCTTTCGTTTGTAAATATTGATGCAAAGTACCTGTTCAAATAATTTGCGGTGTTAGTCGGTTATCTAAGACTTTCCTGCACTCATTACACAAGGGTCCAATTTGATTCTTTCTTCTCTCTTTTTTTTTTTATTTTTTTATTCAAATACGTGAGAAACTCCTTGTCCCATTCTTTGCTCTCTTACCTAATGATTTCACATCTGCCTTTTCCAGCCTAACCTCTTCTATGGTACAATTACAAATCAACTTGTAGCTGTTATAGGCTTCAGTACTTTTCATCACTCTGTATCTTTCCCATGCCCCCTTTTTTTTTTGCTCTATGAGACCAGTCAGCTCTGTATTCATTCATCTCCTCCTCATGCTATTTTCTTAATAGTATATATGCATTCATAGCTTCTGCAAGCCTATCTTTAATGGTATACCATAATTCTGACATATTTACAATCTGTGAGCTATCTGTCTAATTGATTGAGGCCCTGTAGCATCCTTAAGCTGTCATAATCTCCTTTGAAATTAAAATTCATTCCTTGCCCTTAAACTGCTACTTCTCTCTCCTCATCATCTAGCTTAGAACTCCGTGATCACTCTCTGCTGATGATTCCTGTGCTGTAAGCGCTATGATGTCATCTGGTTCATGGGTGATGATCAGATCAGGAATATTCTTCCACCTAGAACTTTCCTCTAATGTGCTGATAATAACAACCATCTAGTCATTTAAAAATTGTGCCCCCTTGGTGAATTCCTCCTCCCACTTATTCCAATCAATTTGGGACAAATTGAAATTGCCATAGTAAGACATTCTCACCTGCTCATGCCATTTACATGTAGAGGCTCTCATCATAATCTTCACAGTCTTATGGCCTGTAAAATATTCCCACTCTCATTATACATTTGCTTCTATCTAACACACACACACACACACCACACCACACTGATTCTATACTAACATGCATACCTTCTGAATTTGTGAAAGTGTTTGTCATGCTCAGATTGCTTCTGATAAGAAGCATGACCCCAACCACACTTTCTATTTTCCCATACCTTCCTAATGCATTGTAAGTACTATAGTAAAACCCATCACTCCCTATTTTCGGGTGACACAAAGTTTCTGTTAGCTCTATTATGTCAGTGTTAGTTGTCCTAACTAGGAGTTCAAATTCACTCATTTTTTTGATGACACTCTTTGCAGTACTGTGGGTACAATTAAGATTAAGCGTTCTCATATAGTTTACTACTCTGACACACCTCTAGAAGTTATTTATCTCATGTGAGCTAATTTTTTGTAATGTTTCCTTAGCATTAGCCTCCTGCCCATTTGAAATGTCCCTACCATCAGAACATTAGCATTAGTAGAGGCATTTGATGCAAGAAAGCAAGCTTATGCAGCATCAGCCAAAAAAAAAAAAAAAAAAAAAAAAACCCACTTCCACTTCACCCCTCTGTTCGTTCCAAATACCTGTCCAGCTGAGCCTTAAACTTATTTAGGCTATCAACCTCCACCACAAGGGATGGAAGTCTGTTCCACCAACCAACCACCCGCTGGCTAAAGGCAAATTTCCTCACGTCTATCCTACATCTGTCTTTCCTCAATTTGAATTTATGCCCTCTCAGGTGATTTTTCTGAGCTAGAGGAAGAATCCTATCAGCATTGAGCATGCTTAAACCATTCAAGGCTTTATACACCTCTATCAGATCACCTCGCTGGTGCCTAGTCTCCAGACACTGTAATTTGCAAAACTTAAGCCTTTCTTCGTAAGAGCACCCCTTTGTTCCATTCACTAATCTTGTTGCCCTTCTCTGTACTCGTTCCAGCAGCTCTACATCCCTCTTGAAATGAGGCCTCTAGACCTGTATACAGTACTCTAGGTGTGGCCTGACCATTGCCTTATACAATGGAATAATCACCTCCTTATCCCTGCTGGAAAAATTCCTGTATATCATTGACAATACTCCATGAGCTACTCTTGCAGCCCGTCTGCACTGCTCAGAGAACTTAATATCTGCCTGCACAACCACCCCCAAGTCCCTTTCATTCTCTACCACCGTCAGTGTAGTACCACAGAGTTGATACGTTGCTCTGGGGTTGCTGTTTCCCATGTGTAGTACTTTACATTTGTCAATGTTAAACTTCATTTGCCACCTCTCAGCCCATCTGCTCAACCTTTCCAGATCCTGTTGCAGCAGCATAGTGTCAGTAGTGTCCTTGACAACCCTGCCAACCTTTGTATCATCTGCAAACTTGGACATTAAGCTTGATATACCATCATCAATATCATTTATAAATACAGAAAACAATAATGGACCCAACACTGAGCCCTGAGGGACTCCACTAATAACATTAGTCCACGATGAGCAGTGTCCATTGATTACCACTCTCTGTCTTCTCCCCCTCAACCACCCCTTTATCCATAGCAGCAATTTGCCTCCAATGTCACACTGCTCCAATTTGTGTAGCAGTCTTCCATGTGCAACAGTATCAAAAGCCTTTCTAAGATCCAAGTATATAATATCAAAGTTATTCCCTGCATCCAGTTCTTTTGTGACTGCATCATAATATCCAATCAAGTTGGTCAGGCAAGACTTCCCCTTAACAAAACCATGCTGTGTCTGAGCTATAACTGAAGTCTTGTCTAAATGATCCTGCAGTGCTTCTTTAACCAGTGCCTCCATTAATTTTCCTGGAACAGAAGTTAAGCTCACAGGTCTATAATTACTTTTGTCAGCCTTTGATCCTCCTTTGTGAATTGGGGTCACATTTGCACATTTCCAGTCTATGGGTACCTCCCCTGAGTCCAAGGAAGCTCTCATAATTATGGCTAAGGGTTTGCTTACTTCCTTTGCTGCCTCCTTTAATATAACTGGATAGATCCCATCCACCCCAGGTGCCTTTTTTGTGTTTATCTTCAACAGTTTCTCCTCCACTTTACTCCCAGTTATTTCAAGATTCTGTAGCTTACTGCTAGAGTTGAATACACCTCTGGCATTCCCCTTGCTGAATAACTCCTCATGTGTAAATGTCGATGCAAAATATTCATTTAGTTTATTAGCTACCTGAGCAGGATCATCAACAGTTGACCCATCAATATCAAGTGGACCAATCTGATTCATCCCCTTCCTTCTAGAGTTAACATAAGTAAAGAACTCTTTGCTGTTTTTCTTTGCATCCCTTGCCAAGGATTTCTCGTAATCTGCCTTTGCCTGCCTAACCTCCTTTGTAACTTGGTTGCATATCAACTTGTATCTATCATAGGCTTCTGTGTCATGTGTTAATTTGTAAGTATCCCATGCATTTTTCTTCTCTGCCATATGCCTCATTAGTTCATCTGACATCCATTTTGGCCTAAACCTTGAACAATATTTCTTAGTTGGTATGTAAAGCCTAGTAGCTTCCAAGATAAGTTCTTTGAATGCTTCCCATTTTGAATTTGCTGTTGGTAACATCATCAGTTGGTCCCACTGTATAGAATTTAAATACTGTCTCAGTCCATCGTAGTCGCCTTTACGGAAGCAATAACCCTTCCCTTTACCCCTAATGGTAGTTACCTCTTTGAGTAAATCCCACTTCAGCACACTGTGATCACTGCCACCTAGTGGTTCGTTTATCTGCAGATTCTTAATGCATGAAGAATCACTGCTGATAATCAAATCAAGAGTATTACTCCCTCTAGTTGCCTCCCGAACATGCTGATGTAGAAAACAATCATCCAATAAATCCACAAAAGCCCTGCTAGTGTGTGAGTAACCAGCCCCCAAATTCCAGTCAATATCTGGGAAATTAAAATCTCCCATTATAAGACTCTCTGATTTACTGGCCCACTCTATTTCCCTGTACAGTTCCTTATTATACTCATCAGAGTCATTAGGCCTATAGCACACTCCTACTCTCAATTTTGATCTCCCAATGCTTATGCCACACCAAACTGACTCAACACTGCACTGTCCGGTGATGTCGACTGGCTTCACTTCCTTGGTTTTTATGTGTTTCTTAACTAATAGCATAACCCCTCCCCCCTTCCTATCCTGTCTATCCTTTCTGTAGACGTTGTACTCCCCAAATTGCAGTTCTGCATCCCTTATATCTGTATGACACCACGTCTCTGATATCCCAACAATATCTGCCTTTGATGTTTTGAGCAATACCTCAAATTCATCAAATTTATTTACTAAACTCCTAGCATTGGTGTACACGCAAGTATACCTGCACCTGTTTCTATTCTTAGCTACCCTAACACAACCCATGTGTTTACTTGTACCGCAATGGCTCCCAGCAGTCTCTGAAATACCATGCATCTTGTTTTGCAGGCTTCTACTCATTCTAATAGAAGCAGTGCAAGAATCTCTTTCACCTCTGCCAGTGGCTACTGTCAATCTATTGGTCTTTGTCTCCCCCCAAGCTAGCAGTTTTCCGACCCACCTAACACTGCCTCGATAGCATCAGCAAATATTCTTGCACCCTTTCTATTTAAGTGTATCCCATCCCTGTAGAAGCAATCTCTCCTGTTAACAAGTACAGTCCAGGCTGAAAAAAATTCTACCCCTTGAGCCTTGCACAATCTTTCCAGGGCCGAATTGATCGACAAGGCTCTCATCATATACTCCCTCCTATCGTGTCTGGGCAGAATTGCAGACACTTTCAAATTCAACCCTAATTCTCGGCTTTTGTTCAACAGTGACCTGTACTTGTTAAGTAATTCTGCCGGTCTCCTACTCTTAATATTATTAGTGCCAACGTGTACAACTATATCACCTTTTGTGCCCTTAAAAGATGATATTCGCTCTACAACGTCATCAACCTTTGCCCCTGGCAGACATACCCTGGTCATCTTGCTAATATTTGGCTGCTGCATCAACAGACAAGACCTCTTGAGGTATGCAAGCATTACTCTTACCCATATCAGATAAATGCATATCTGTATTAATCTCTATTCCCCCCAACCTCAGCTAGCAGTTTCTCCAAACCCTTAAGGTATCTTCAGTGATATTAACAAAAACCCTTGCAACACCTTTGTTCAAATGTATTACATCTCTACATAAAAGATTCTTTCTACATGCAAGTAAGGCTTTCATCATATAATCCCTCCTGTTATACTCAGATAGAATTGCAAACACAAAAATTCTGACCTAACTTGCAGCATTCTTTTAGCATGGTCCTATATTTATCTAAAAAATTATCGGTTTCTGTGTACTTTATATCATTAGTCGACACATAAATAATAATGCTCTCTTTACCCACCCACCTTAGATAATCTTTTGGTGACATCATTAAGTGTTGCTCCTGGCAATCACATCCTGATCTAGTACACCTCTCCTTATTACAGAAAAATGTTGCCCGTTTCCCTGACAATGGAGTCTTCTAATAAAACTAAATCCCTTTGAACCAGAGTAGTATACACTTGACTATTTTGTTCTGGAACCCTGAATTGGGTCAGAAAAAAATGGTCAAAATAGTAACCTGGCAGGTTACTAGATACTTGAGTCCATGATGAGTTCCCAGTGTTATTTTTCTCGAGGAAAAGTGCACATTTCTTCAGTGACTCAAAATTCTTCTAGCAATGCACAAAGTTTTAATGAGATTGGTACACTCCTTGCATCGGGAGAAAAGAAAAAAATCAGTTGAGCTATGATTGTCAAATAGGTTCACATGCTACAGTCTATTCAAGCAATAAATTCATGACTCGTGACAATTGCATTTTAGCATTAGCATTAGCATTAGTAGAGGCATTTGATGCAAGAAAGCAAGCTTATGCAGCATCAGCCAAAAAAAAAAAAAAAAAAAAAGTAACATAAATAAATAAAAATAACCACTTCCACTTCACCCCTCTGTTCGTTCGAAATACCTGTCCAGCTGAGCCTTAAACTTATTTAGGCTATCAACTTCCACGACAAGGGATGGAAGTCTGTTCCACCCACCAACCACCCGCTGGCTAAAGGCAAATTTCCGCACATCTATCCTACATCTGTCTTTCCTCAATTTGAATTTATGCCCTCTCAGGTGATTTTTCTGAGCTAGAGGAAGAATCCCATCAGCATTGAGCATGCTCAAATCATTCAAGGCTTTGTACACCTCTATCAGATCACCCCGCTGGTGCCTAGTTTCCAGACACTGTAATTTGCAAAACTTAAGCCTTTCTTCGTAAGAGAACCCCTTTGTCCCATTCACCAATCTAGTTGCCCTTCTCTGTACTCGTTCCAGCAGCTCTACATCCTTCCTGAAATGAGGCCTCCAGGCCTGTATACAGTACTCTAGGTGTGGCCTGACCATTGCCTTATACAAGGGAATAATCACCTCCTTATCCCTGCTAGAAAAATTCCTATATATCATTGACAATACACCATGAGCTACTCTTGCAGCTCGTCTGCACTGCTCAGAGAACTTCATATCTGCCTGCACCACCACCCCCAGGTCCCTTTCATTCTCTACCACTGTCAGTGTAGTACCACAGAGTTGATACGTTGCTCTGGGGTTGCTGTTTCCCATATGTAGTACTTTACATTTGTCAATGTTAAACTTCATTTGCCACCTCGAAGCCCATCTGCTCAACCTTTCCAAATCCTGTTGCAGCAGCATAGTGTCAGTAGTGTCCTTGACAACCCTGCCAACCTTCGTATCGTCTGCAAACTTGGACATTAAGCCTGATATACCATCATCAATATCATTTATAAATACAGAAAACAATAAAGGCCCCAATACTGAACCCTGAGGGACTCCACTAATAACATTAGTCCACGATGAGCAGTGTCCATTGATTACCACTCTCTGTCTTCTCCCCCTCAACCACCCCTTTATCCATAGCAGCAACTTGCCTCCAATGCCACACTGCTCCAATTTGTGCAGCAGTCTTCCATGTGCAACAGTATCAAAAGCCTTTCTAAGATCCAAGTATATAATATCAAAGTTATTCCCTGCATCCAGTTCTTTTGTGACTGCATCATAGTATCCAATCAAATTGGTCAGGCAAGACTTCCCCTTAACAAAACCATGCTGTGTCCTAGCTATAACTGAAGTCTTGTCTAGATGATCCTGCAGTGCTTCTTTCACCAGTGCCTCCATTAATTTTCCGGGAACAGAAGTTAAACTCACAGGTCTATAATTACTTGTGTCAGCCTTTGATCCCCCTTTGTGAATTGGGGTCACATTTGCACATCTCCAGTCAATGGGTACCTCCCCTGAGTCCAAGGAAGCTCTCATAATTATGGCTAAGGGTTTGCTTACCTCCTTTGCTGCCTCCTTTAATATAACTGGATAGATCCCATCCACCCCAGGTGCCTTTCTTGTGTTTATCTTCAACAATTTCTCCTCCACTTTGCTCTCAGTTATTACAAGATTCTCTAGCTTACTGCTAGAGTTGAATACACCTCTGGCATTCCCCTCGCTGAATAACTCCTCATGTGTGAATGTCGATGCAAAATATTCATTTAGTTTGTTAGCTACCCGAGCAGGGTCATCAACAGTTGACCCATCGATCTCAAGTGGACCAATCTGATTCATCCCCTTCCTTCTAGAGTTTACATAAGTAAAGAACTCTTTGCTGTTTTTCTTCGCATCCCTTGCCAAGGATCTCTCGTAATCTGCCTTCGCCTGCCTAACCTCCTTTGTAACTTGGTTACAGATCAACTTGTATCTATCATAGGCGTCCGTGTCACGTGTTAATTTGTATGTATCCCATGCATTTTTCTTCTCTGCCATATGCCTCATTAGTTCATCTGACAACCATTTAGGCCTAAACCTTGAACAATATTTCTTAGTTGGTATGTAAAGCCTAGTAGCTTCCACGATAAGTTCTTTGAATGCTTCCCATTTTGAATTTGCTGTTGGCAATATCATCAGTTGATCCCACTGTATAGAATTTAATACTGTCTCAGTCCATTGTAGTCACCTTTACGAAAGCAATACCCCTTCCCTTTACCCCTAATGGTAGTTACCTCTTTGAGTAACTCCCACTTCAGCACACTGTGATCACTGCCACCAAGTGGTTCATTTATCTGCAGATTCTTAATGCATGAAGAATCACTACTGATAATCAAATCAAGAGTATTACTCCCTCTAGTTGCCTCCCGAACATGCTGATGTAGAAAACAATCATCCAATAAATCCACAAAAGCCTTTGCTACTGTGTGAGTGACCAGCCCCCAAATTCCAGTCAATATCTGGGAAATTAAAATCCCCCATTATAAGACTCTCTGATTTACTGGCCCACTCTATTTCTCCGAACAGTTTCTTATTATACTCATCAGAGTCATTAGGCCTATAGCACACTCCTACTCTCAATTTTGATCTCCCAATGCTTATGTCACACCAAACTGACTCGACACTGCACTGTCCAGCGATGTCGACTGGCTTCACTTCCTTGGATTTTATGTGTTTTTTAACTAATAGCATAACCCCTCCTCCCTTCCTATCCTGTCTATCCTTTCTGTAGACATTGTACTCCCCAAATTCCAGTTCTGCATTTCTTATATCTGTGTGAAACCACGTCTCTGAAATCCCCACAATATCTGCCTTTGATGTTTTGAGCAATACCACAAATTCATCAAATTTATTTACTAAACTCCTAGCATTGGTGTACACACAAGTATACATGCACCTGTTCTTTTTCTTAGCTACCCTAACACAACCCATGTGTTTACTTGTACCCCAATGATTCCCAGCAATCTCTGAAATATCCTGCATCTTATTTTCCAGGCTGCGGCTCATTCCAATAGAAGCAGTGCAAGAATCACTTTCACCTCTGCCAGTGGCTACTGTTAATCTATTAGTCCTTGTATCCCCCCAATCTAGCAGTTTTCCGACCCACCTAACATTGCCTCGATAGCATCAGCAAACATTCTTGCACCCTTTCTATTTAAGTGTATCCCATCCCTGTAGAAGCAGTCTCTCCTGTTAACAAGTACAGACCAGGCTGAAAAAAATTCTACCCCTTGAGCCCTGCACAATCTTTCCAGGGCCGAATTGATTGCCAGGGCTCTCATCATATACTCCCTCCTATCGTGTCTGGGCAGAATTGCAGACACTTTCAATTTCAACCCTAATTCACGGCTTTTTTTCATCAGTGACCTGTACTTGTCAAGTAATTCCGCCGGTCTCCTACTCTTAATGTCATTAGTGCCAACGTGTACAACTATATCACCTTTTGTGCCCTTAAAAGATGATATCCGCTCTACAACGTCATCAACTTTTGCCCCTGGCAGACATACCCTGGTCCTATTCCACCTATCCTTTTTACAAAGCATGTTTCCCGTTTCCCTGACAATAGAGTCACCAACAACTACTAGTTCCTTTGGGACCAGCGCATTCTGCCTTGGGGGTTGCCGCTGTGTTCCGCGATGACCAAGTGCAAGCTCTGGCATTGGTGTGGGCAGCTGAGAGCTTGATGGGCCCCTCACTTGTAATCCTTCGAGGGCATCCACCCTATCCTTCAAGCTCTCATATAGGCCCATAACAACGCTGAGTTGTCGCCTTATCTCCTTACACTCCTTGCATCGCACACACACAAAGACATCCCCCATGGCAGTATCATGTCCCATACTTGACTGCTCCGCAAACATCAAGCAAATAGTGCATCTTACAAGGCTGTGATTCAGAGGACAACTGCCCCCCTCAGTTCTCCCCTGGGCCACAGCATTCCCATTAGCTTGAGCCCTTTGCTTTGCTGCTCTGGTTTGAGTCATGATTTAGATTTACTTTCAATAAAATTTCAATTTCTGTACAAAATTAAATCCTAAACTTGTATCCAAACACAGTTATAACGCTATATTTATGTTTCAGTAACGAGTGTTATCTACGGAATATTTACGTTTCAGTAACGAGTGTTATCTACGAAATATTTACGTTTCAATAACGAGTGTTATCTGCGAAATCCCTTTATATAACTTTCGTATCAAGTTATCTATTAATTATTTGTTTTTACTAATTATTTATGTTACGTAACCTAAGTGGTTATATGTATAATTAATTATGTTAAATAAAATTAATTATATTACGTTTGTAATCTAAGTCGTTATATGTATTTATTTAAACGTACAATTTAACTGCTAACGAAGTTCAACTAACGCTATCTAGTACGGTATATCGTATCACAAAGGCGGGAAAATTACGAACGGTTAGCGGAGTTGAAACACGTGGAAACCTTTACCGATACTTTTATGCAATTACAATGCCGAGTAAAGAATAAATACACCAAATTAATCAGAAAATCACAAAATGATGTTATACTACTAAATTTAAATCAAAAGTTTTAGAAAAACAATAATTTCAAATCAGTAAATAAGAAAAATCCACTTAGCGGCTTTGAAAACGACCGTCTCTAGATTTCCTTCTGAATCACGACATCCACAAATGAAGTACTCAATGTGGACCTTTTAGCAACCATTGTTAAGGTAAGAATTAAATTTACTAAATATTATAGAATGAACTTTACAAAATATAACTGATAAATTTTAAAAAATAATAAAATACAATAATTAAACAGATACCAAAATTTATGAATTACTGAACTTAAGAATTTAAATTTAGATGGAAACTAAAAGAATTTAACTTAACCGGAATTAGCTTTACAAAATAACACAGCAAGTAACTTACAAAATTATCAAAATTAAATTTACAGTATATTAAAGAATTAAGCAAAACCAAAAATTAGTCTACTGCATTCCAGGGGCGGCTCGTCCCATAGGCACTGCAGCACCCCCCAGCTATTTAAATCTAGATATACAGTGAATGGAGTTATATGAAATTTTGTGAAAAACAATACAATGCAATGAGTATTTTTATTTTTATTAACAGGACCCACATATAGTATGCGCATCCTCTATTTCCAGTAATCATTTCAATAATAAACGAATAAAAACACAAAATCTTTTGCAACTTTGAAGTTTAATTAACCATAGGCCTCACTGTGTACCAGGTAGTAACACATTTTGCATTCCAGTGAACATCAACTCATAATATAACTTCAACTTACCAAGTTCAAGCTCAATTTGCAATTAAGCTGTAATCACATAATTACACTGTTGAACGTTGAGTATTGACTTAACACTGATATTATTTAGTTACTTAATGGGAATTTGGGTGAATAACAAAAAGACACTGACATTGTGGCTACACAGCCATCATGGTCAACGATGAAATCTACACTGCACACTTTACAGTGACTTTGATTCGTTTCACCCATAAAAAATGTATATTGGCAAGTTGCCATTATATTTTGAGGTGATGTGTAAGTAAAACATTATTTCTACGACACATGATTTTGTAAAATTTGTTTTGATCGTGGCCTCCATGCTTGCCCATGAAGTAAATCGCGTTACAGTGAATAAATTTCAGCAACTTAATTTTTCACAATTATCTCTCCAAGAAAAAAATGCGCTTGAAAAAGAAGACCACCCCCACACCAAAGATTCAAATTTCTCAGCAGGGAATAAGTAATAATAAGAAATATATTCATAGTTTTAAAACTGAATAGTACCAAAGGAAAAGTTGGCTTTGTGGTTGTGAAATTAAAAATGCATTGGTATGTTTTCCATGTTTACTGTTTGCAGGTGACTTAATCTGGGCAAAAAGTGACTTTACAAACATAAACAGAATGAAAGAAAAAAACTCTAAAACATGAGAGTTCAAAGAAACATATAATGTGATTTCACTATCGCTTTTAGGAAGCGTAAATATTAAAGAACAGCTTAGTGAGGCTACAGACTTTCGATCTGCAAGCATAACAGAAAAGATACCAAGAACCTTGAGGTATTATCTAAAATAATAGACTGTATTAAATTTTGTGAACAGTTTGAAATTCCTTTACATGGACATGATGAAAAAGACAATTCTAATAATCCAAGAGTATTCAGAGAATTAATAAATTGTGCCTGAACATTAGATTCCAATTTAAAGAACCATTTAGAAAGTATTGCAGCATTTAAAGGCATTTCAAAAACTATTCAGAATGATATTCTTGACTGTTTGCTGCAAATATGCCAGGATGAAATAAAAAGAGAAATTAAAGAAGCTTCATTTATAGTTGTCATGGCTGATGACACAACAGATGTTTCAGAACATATACACATGATAATTGTTCTGAGATATGAACTGAATGGAGACATTTTTGAGTGTTTTGGGGGTTTTTTCACTCGGGAAAAGCAAATGGCAGACAGAATATCGAAGTGCATTCTAGATCAGTTAGACATAATCCTTGAAGGAAATACTCAAAAACTGGTTGCTCAAACATTTGATGGCACGTGTGATGAAAGGCAAGAAAGGGGAAGTTCAGGCTAAAATAAAAGAAGTGTACAAAAATGCACATTTTATTCACTGCTGTGCACACCAATTGAATCTGATGATGAGAAATGTAGAAAGTAGTACCCGAGATTCAAGAATATTCTTTTCAAACTTCATGTCGATACCAACATTTTTCTCGAGATCACCACAGCATCTCTCTGTTCTCAGAAAGCATATGGACAGCCATGTTGCCCGACCCCTACTACAAGATGGAACTTCAATATACGCAACGTGAACAGTGTTTATGAAAATTTTGAATCCTTAAAAAAGTGCATGAAGGAACTACAAGTGACAGCAAACACAGATAAGACAATTTCAGAAGCAACTGGAATTTTGCACATCTTGAGTAATGAAAAATTCGAGTTCTGGTTAGAACTTTTCCATCAGATAATGCCTTGAAATTGAGGCAGTTAAAATACATGAATATATATAGGAAACTAAGAATGCCATTTTAATAATCAGGAATTCAATGTACTGTGAAAATCCTTCAAAAACACTCACGATTGAAGTGAAGGAAGTATGCGACTATATTATATAAGTGTTGACATAGGTGAGAGATATTTTTATGAAGTAATTTAATTGCTGCTAAATTGTTTAACAAGGAGAGCTATGTTATTTTTCATACAAAAATGTCCATGGAAGAGGTACGAGAGACTACTGAGGCATATCCCATGATTGAAAGAGAAAAACTTCTTATGGAATTACAAGTTTTCTATAGCAGACATGATCTACAAAATTATAGCAAATTAACTGACTTGCTGAAATTTATCTCAGAAAATAATCTAGCTGAAATTCTTGGTGAACTTACAAAACTCATAAAAGTTCTTTTGCCCATTCCAATGATTACTTCAGAGCCCGAATGCTGCCATTCAACATTAAAAAGAATAAAAACATTTTTAAGGAGCACTACGAATCAGGAAAGGCTAAATTGTCAAGCAATGCTTTCAATAGAAAAAAATTTGGTCAACAGTGCACCAAACTTGAATGAAAAAATTACTAATCTATTTTCAAAAAATAAAAACCGAAGGATGGATTTTGTTTTTAAATAAAAGTTCAAGTCTGTTAATGGTAAATGTCTAGTTAATGTTTTGTAGTATTTTTAACTTTCTTATTATTATTACTGTATGTCTTATAACAAAGGCAATTTAATGTAACTTTAAGGCGCAGCACCCCGAAACATCAAAGTACGAGCCGCCACTATTGCATTCTTTATTCAAGCTGCTAATCCATGAGGTTTTAATCCACTCCTCTATAGAGTAAAAAGAGAAAGACTGCCAACCTAAATTTACTTGAAAAAATTTAATGTGCTGAATGATGTTTATTTTGTGCAGCTACATTTTTTTTTTTTTTTTTTTTTGTAATTTGACACATACACACTTGAATTTATGTGCAAAATTGAATTATTTATTTATTCAGGTAAATTTTCACTGCCATAAAACAATAATTTTCTGACATTAAATTCATAACCAAAAAGTGTCTTTCACAAAAAAATGCTCAAAACATTTATTGAAAACTTTTAAACCAATTTCCGATGTATGGTTTTTTTATCTGGAAGGATAAACCCCCATACGTTGGAAATTCTGGAAGAAAAACATATCTTCTCGTGTTAATCTCGGAAGATAGGAAAACTGATTATATAATTTTTAATTTCCAAACTGTCAGTATATGTCTGTAATGTTGTAGCCTAGTGATACTTAAAAACATTTTTTTTTTTTTTTATCATTAACTGTATTGCATCTTTACTGTGTTATTAATAATATCTCATCTACATTCCCCTTTTCTACTTCCTTTTAAATCTTGTCACTGATGGAGTTGGCACCTCCATAGGCAGGTGGGCAGGAGCGGTAGTGCGTAGCACATGCTTCTTGATTAGACCAGGGTTTGAGCCCATGACCACCAAATACGAAGGATGCAGAAAGGTCAGGGAATGACCACCGCATATCCCCAGAGCAATATGGCCTTAGTTGCTAATGCTCCTAAAAACCAAATAACAACAACTGATGGAGTTGATGCAGATATCAACAGAAATGTTTGATATTCATATATTTTTTTATCTATTTCTAGATACTTAAACCTATAATTTGAAAAGTTATATATATGAATTAATTACTCTGATTCTGATGATATATTTTTGCTCCATGCAGTTTAATTAACATATCTACATAGTATGATGCTCTTATTGTGATTATATTACTGGTTTTCCACTTTTACACAATGATAACACATTTTACTTATATAAGATGTTCATTTATAACTATATTTTTTGTGACTAGTCATCCATAATTTGTTTTATGTTTTTTTTTTATTTTTCTTCAGTTAAAATTTATCATTGATTTAAGAAATTTTTTGAAGAACTAATAAGGGTTTAGCGCTGAAAGCCTTAGACAACAGGAAATTTACCAGGCAAATAAGTTAGTGCAAAGCATCATTTTAGTAAATCGTAGTAAATCACCAAAGTAGGTGAAATGGCATCATTTCTGTTACATCTCATATTGTGAATGCCTTCACAATGAGTTGCCTGTTATTGCACTACCTCAAACAAGCAATGCTTCCCCAGTAGAGAAGACTAATGTTACTTATTCTCAACAGATACACCACCAGACGGCACCATTTCAAAGCTTTTTGGCTTCTCATCGGTGGGTGGGTAGGTACCCCAGTGATACAATGAGTGACCATCCCAGTTATGAAGTTTAACTCCACAATATGAGAGATGCCAGATGGTGTAGTACTAAAAAAGGGTTTAGGGCTGAAAGCCTCAGACTATGAGAAATTTATTAGATGAATAAGTTAGTGCAAAGCATCATCAGGAGAGGGCGCTGACTCTATTTAAAAGTTACAGCTGACAGTTACAGGCTCCGCAAAAACGATAAGTGTTTGCCTTTTATTTACATGATTGTTGTTTTATATTGTACTTAATACGTAGTCATATAGTTATAGTTACGCTGGTTATTTTTTATTTTAATTTAGATAAAGAGTTTTGTGGATTTTACTTACGATAGGTAAAACCGTTATTTTTGTTCGATTTTTGTAGCCATTGTTTTTGTATATAGGGAATTCAAAGTTTTTGTAGGGAATTCAAATTTTTTAATTGAGGTAGCTCTAACGCATAATTATATAGTAATACGCTTCACTGTTTCTATTTCATAGTTTCTATTCAAATACTACTGACATTTAATTTATTGATTTTATTAATTTAAACTACCATGCCCCGAACTAGAGCAGCAAAGCAACGGGCACAAAGTGGCAGGAGTGTTGTGACTCGGGGGAGAACTGAGGGGGGCGATTCTCCAACGCGTCACAGCCTAAAAAAATGTGCAACTTGTGAAATGTTTGCCGAACTCTCTGGAACGGAACATGATATTGCCATGGGGGATGTCTTTGTGTGTGCGCGATGTAAGGAGTGTAAGGAAATCAGGCGACAACTCAGCGTTGTTATGGGCCTATATGAGAGTTTGAAGGACAGGGTGGATGCCCTCAAAGGAAATAAATTGAGGGGCCCATCAAGCTCTCAGCTGCCCACATCAACGCCAGAGCTTGCACTTGGTCATCACGCAACACAGCGGCAACCCCCAAGGCAGAATGCGCTGGTCCCACAGGAACTATTAGTTGTTGGTGACTCTATTGTCAGGGAAACGGGGAATATGCTATGTAAAAAGGATAGGTGGAACAGGACCAGGGTATGTCTGCCAGGGGCAAAGGTTGATGACGTTGTAGAGCGGATATCATCTTTCAAGGGCACAAAAGGTGATATAGTTGTACACGTTGGCACTAATGATATTAAGAGTAGGGGACCGGCAGAATTACTCAACAAGTACAGGTCACTGTTGAAAAAAAGCCGAGAATTAGGGTTGAACTTGAAAGTGTCTGCAATTCTGCCCAGACACGATAGGAGGGAGTATATGATGAGAGCCTTGTCGATCAATTCGGCCCTGGAAAGATTGTGCAAGGCTCAAGGGGTAGAATTTTTTTCAGCCTGGACTGTACTTGTTAACAGGAGAGATTGCTTCTACAGGGATGGGATACACTTAAATAGAAAGGGTGCAAGAATATTTGCTGATGCTATCGAGGCAGTGTTAGGTGGGTTGGAAAACTGCTAGCTTGGGGGGATACAAAGACTAATAGTTTAACAGTAACCGCAGGCAGAGGTGAAGGTGATTCTTGCACAACTTCTATTAGAATAAGAAGCGACCTGGAGCGAGGGGTGTTGGGGGTTTCAGGGACGGATGGCAGTCATCCTGGAATAGTTGGGTATATGGGATGTGTTAGGGTAACAAGGAATAGGCATAGGAGCATGTATGCTTGCATGTATACCAATGCTAGAAGTATAGTAAATAAATTTGATGAATTTGAAGTGTTGGTCAAGACATCAAAGGCGGATATTGTTGGGATAGCAGAGACGTGGTGTCACAAAGATATAAGGAATGCAGAACTGGAATTTGGGGAGTACAATGTGTACAGAAAGGATAGACAGGACAGAAAGGGAGGAGCTGTTATGCTGTTAATTAAGAAAAACATAAAATCAAAAGAAGTGCATCCAGATATAGATGGACAGTGCACTGTTGAGTCAGTTTGGTGTGACATAAGCACTGCAAAAGCAAAGATAAGAGTAGGAGTGTGTTATAGGCCTAATGACTCGAATGAGTACAATGAACAATTGTACAGAGAAATAGAGTGGGCCAGTAAATCAGAATGTCTTATAATGGGGGATTTTAACTTCCCAGATATTGACTGGAACTTGTGGGTTGGTCACTCACACACTAGTCAGACTTTTGTGGATTTATTGGATGATTGTTTTCTGCAGCAGCATGTTCGAGAGGCAACCAGAGAAAGTAATACTCTTTATCTGGTTATCAGCAGTGATCATTCGTGTATTAAGAATTTGCAGATAAAGGAACCACTAGGTGGCAGTGATCACAGTGTGCTGAAGTGGGATTTACTCAAAGAGGTAACTTCCGTCAGGGGTAAAGGAAAGGGTTTTTGCTTCCGTAAAGGGGAGTACAGTGGTCTCAGACAGTTTTTAAATTCTGTACAGTGGGATCGACTGACGATGTTACAAACAGTAAATTCTAAGTGGGAAGCATTCAAGGAATTAATCGTGGAAGCTACTAGACTTTTCATACCGATGAAGAAATATTTTTCAAGGTTTAGGCCTAAATGGTTATCAAATGAACTAATGAGACTCGTGACAGAGAAGAAAAATGCATGGGATGCATATAAATTATCAGGCGACGCAGAAGCCTGTAGCAGATATAAGCTAGTCTGTAATCAGGTCACAAAGGAGGTTCGGCAGGCAAAGGCGGATTACGAGAAATCTTTGGCAAAAGATGCTAAGAAAAACAGCAAGGATTTCTTTACTTATATAAACTCTAAAAGGAAGGGGCTGAATATGATTGGTCCACTTGACATCGATGGTTCGACTGTTGATGATCCTGCTCAGATAGCAAACAAACTGAATGAGTATTTTGCATCTACATTCACACGTGAGGAATCATTACAGTTTGAAAATGGAAGAAGGTTATCAAATTGTAGCAGTGTGCTTAATGATTTTGTAATAACTGAGAGCAAAGTGGAGGAGAAATTGTTGAAGTTAAACATAAGAAAGGCACCTGGGGCGGATGGGATCTATCCAGTTATATTAAAGGAGGCGGCAAAGCAACTAAGCAAACCCTTAGCCATAATTATGAGAGCATCCTTGGATTCAGGGGAGGTTCCCACGACTGAGATGTGCAAATATATCCCCAATTCACAAAGGAGGTTCGAAGGGTGACACGAATAATTACAGACCAGTTAGTTTAACTTCTGTTCCGGGTAAAATAATGGAGTCACTGGTTAAAGATGCATTGCAGGATCATCTAGACAAGACTGCAGCAATAATTCAGACACAGCATGGGTTTGTTAAGGGAAAGTCTTGTCTGACAAATTTGATTGGTTATTATGATGTGGTCACAAAGGAACTGGATGCAAAAAATAATTTTGATATCATATACTTGGATTTCAGGAAAGCTTTTGCTGTTGCGCATGGAAGACTACTGTACAAATTGGAGCAGAATGGTATTAAGGGTAAGTTGCTACAATGGATAAAAGGATGGTTAAGTGGGAGAAGACAGAGGGTGGTAATCAATGGGTGCTGCTCTTCGTGGACTAATGTTATTAGTGGAGTCCTACAGGGTTCGGTGTTGGGTCCACTGTTGTTTTGTATATTTATCAATGATATTGATGAAGGTATATCAGGCTTAATGTCGAAGTTTGCAGATGACACGAAGGTTGGCAGGGTTGTTAATGACAGTAATGGCAGTGTGCTACTGCAACAGGATCTAGATAATTTGGGCAGATGGGCTAAGAAGTGGCAACTGAAGTTTAACCTTGACAAATGCAAAGTACTGCATATGGGTAGAAGTAACCCCAGAGAAACGTACCAACTGTGTGGTACTACACTTAAGGTGGTAGAAAATGAAAAAGACCTGGGAGTAATTGTGCAGTCAGATATGAAGTTTTCTGAGCAATGTAGACAGGCTGCTAGGGCAGGTCATGGGGTTTTGTCAATGATATATAGGAATTTTGCTAGCAGGGAAAAGGAGGTGATTGTCCCTCTGTATAAGGCAATGGTCAGGCCACGCCTTGAGTACTGCGTACAGATCTGGAGGCCTCATTTTAGGAAGGATGTAGATTTGCTTGGGCGTGTACAGAGAAGAGCAACACGATTGGTGAGGGGAATGAAGGGATCCTCTTACCAAGAGAGGCTTAAGTTCTGCAAATTGCAGTGGCTGGAGACTAGGCACCTGCGCGGTGATCTGATTGAGGTCTATAAGGCCTTGAATGGGTTGAGCACGCTGAATTCTGATGGGATCCTCCCACTTGTTCAGAATACGAACCTACGGGGACATAAGTTCAAATTAAGAAAGGATAGATGTAGAATAGATGTGCGGAAATTTGCCTTTAGCCAGCGGGTGGTTAATTGCTGGAACAAACTTCCATCTGTCGTTGTGGAAGTTGATAGGTTAAATAAATTTAAGGAGGAACTGGACAGGCAATTGGAGGGTATGGTGTGATTTTTTTTTTTTTTTTTTTGGCTGATGCTGCATAAGCTCCTACACTTGCTTTCTTGCATCAGGTGCCACTACTACTACTACTACTACTACTTCATTGTTTTAACAAACAATGTCACCTTGGTGATTATAAACTAAAATGATGCTTTGCACTAACTTGTTTGTATAGCAATATTTTAATTAAAATAATTGTAATAATTTATAAAAAAAAAAAGGGCCAAAAAATTTATTTTCAAGGTAGACAAACTGGACATTGAATTTAAAAGATTGACTTTGTAATAAGTTTAAGCAGTCACAGAACTTAATTGTGTCTTAAATAAATGATCTTAATTAAATAAATAAATAAGACCCTTTTCCTGATATTAAAATATGCCAGGTGTTTAGACTGGTTTTATATCTATGTTTTAACATTGATTTTTATGGCTTAGTTTTCATAAAATAATTATTTCAGAGCTTTTTTTTTCCCCTCCCCCCTCCCAGGCTTTGTGCCCATTTCCTATAGGTGAAATATCCCAGGAACTTCACAGATATAAACAAGCTAAAAGTGAGTTTTCCTATATAAAAGTTGTCTGTATTTTATGCAGCTCTTTACTCTGAATACATAGTTTCTTTTCTATATATATTTGGATGTAGTTTCTTTTCTATATATATTTGGATGTTTCCCACGTGTAACATGGCATTACATTTTCCAGGCCGTGAATCGATTATAACAGGAAATCAATTCCTGGTCTTAACAGTGGAGAAGCTGGTGATATCACAAAATGACTAAATAGTTTCTAAAAGTGTCTGTATGATTGGCTTCCTGTTAATATGAATTGAGTTTTTTGTATGGGGGAAGGTGTTATTAGTGCAGGGGATAGCTGCTGTTTCACTTATGAACCATATACTCAAATAAATATGCTTAACTTAATTTCTAGAGACGAAAACCTGATTGCTCTTTAAATAACTCATGAATTAAAGTGCTCTCTCTCTCTCTCTCTCACATCAATCCAAAAATATCTGCTCTACACAAAATGTCTTTGGTCTCTAAAATGTTTACTCAAATATTTAGATTTAACATGGGCTATACTGTTTTTGCTTAATACTGAGCTTGAAAAACAATGTTTGCCAAAATCAGCTACACAATCTAAAAGTGAGTTTTCCTATATAAAAGTTGTCTCTATTTTATGCAGCTCTTTACTCTGAATACATAGTTTCTTTTCTATATATATTTGGATGTTTCCCACGTGTAACATGGCATTACATTTTCCAGGCCGTGAATCGATTATAACAGGAAATCATAACAGGAATAGCACCTAAAAGCAAGTTTATATATATATATATAGAATATTATTAGAAAAAGTAAATCAATCCAATAATAATACCATCATGGACCTAATAAAACGCAAAAAAAAAAAAAAAAAAAAAAATTATTATTATCGCTTTTTACCGACAATCTAGATGACTTCAACTGGGGCCAACCACCCAGAATGAAGGCAAAAAACGACAAAAAGTTCTCTGTTTCTGTGATGATCAATATATGCTAAGTAATTTAAATCTAAACCAAATATAAACTAGTATAGGTCAAATATAAATCGAATGATGATAAAAATTAAGAAAAAATTTTGAAATATTAGAATCAAAGGTAAGAAATATAAGTAAAATATAAATGTAAGCATATATTAATCATCGTTGACCCGACAGAGAACATAATTTAATGATTAAAATAAGATTAAATATATAATACATGCTACATTTGACCGTATCTAGGACATAATATAATAGTCGTCAAAATAATATGTGGTGCGCCTTTTGTGATGGATACGGTAAAAATAAATAAATAATTAAATTAACGCAAAGAGAAACATGCAGATAGTAAGAAGAAAAACTAAAGGAGTAGGAATAATAGAACCTGAACTCCACAAAGGCGAAAAATAGTGGTATAGATAAGAAATAGTTTCTCCTACGTCCTCGGATTGCCCTAATAATTTTGGAGAAATAAAAATAAAGAGTGTAGGACAGTTTAAAGACATTGCAAGATATAAGTTGTGGCTCGGGTATGCCCGGGATCGCAAACCCGTTCCTGTAGTAGGACCCTGAGCTGAATTTGCATGTTATCTCAGCGTGAATTTAAGTAAATTTAAATGAATTTAACTATATGTATTAAAAAAAAAAAAATGATACACTGTAATTTGCAAGCCAGTGGGTACAAGTTTTCTACGCCGTAAGACACCAAGAATGCAAAGTGTATCCTATGTACATATATACATGGCACTAAATATGACAATTAAATTGAAAATTATATTGAAACAATAGGTTCAGAAAACAAATTTTTGAAATTAATTATGCTTATTGCTTTCCTGAAGTGATATTTCAGGTAAGCGATAGGGAAATTATTATTAATCAACTTGCCGTACAACGCTGTTAAGCCTGTTGAACAATTTTTATTACTATTGCAGATATAAGCAATCCTTAAACATTGCGATAAAATTATATTAGCATGCACTGATTTTGATATATTAGATTTCCAGTTTGTAAGGCTGACTACGTTAAAATTAAATGCATCTCTTTTATTATATACGTTTACGTCTATTTTATTATTGTGGAATATTTCTATATGAAGATCCAAGTAATTTGCTATAGTATCAGAACTATTAGTTTTTTCCAATACAAGTTCTACTGGATATAATTTACTGTAATCCTGGACAAAATGTGGACAATTAAAAACACATATATCATCTACGTATCTGTATATAAGCAGGTTATCTTGGAATTCTCTTTCTGTATAATGTAGATAAAGGTTTGCGATTATGCTTGATGCTGGACTTCCCATAGGGGTGCCAGTCACTTGTAAGTATAACGAAGTTCCGTCATGTACATAATTATTAAAGATGCATAATTTTATTAGAGAATCCCAATAGGTTAAATCAACCTTTATAGCATTTTTATTTTCTAAATATAGTTTCTGGAGGACGACTTTTAAATTATCAAGATTAATGCTCGTAAATAGACTGTTAAAGTCAAATGTTTGTATTTGATGAATATTGTTATTTTTTATAGCATTTATGATCGGTAAGTTATTATTTAATATAATAGTTTTATTTAAGTTATTTAATATAATTTTAAGTAACTTTTCTAACGTTTTTCCGGGAAATTTAGCATAACTATCTCTACATGATGTTATGAATCTAAAAGCAATGGGTGATTTATGAAATTTGGGTATGCAATATATAAATGGATATTTTAGGTTATTATACTTTAACTTTAATTTTTTATGCAATGCAATTAATTTTTTGATTATTATATTAGAGGAAGATGTTATCTGTTTATATGTACGGCTAGACTGTAGTTCATTTTTTATAATATCTATATAATATGATTTACATATGATTGCATAATTGCAAGCAGCTTTGTCAACGGGAGTTATTATAAAATGTTCATGTATATCTTTGAGCTGCCTATTTATTAATTTGGTATTATATAAATTATCCTGTATGAATTTCAATTGATTATATTTGTTAGATATGATATTAAGCATTGTAAATAACCACATGTGATAAGCTTCAACCGGTATATTATGTTTGTATGCTGATCTTATGCAGTATTTTAGTAAATCTAGATATAACAATTTTTTAAAGTTAGATTTATTAATAGGTGGATTAGGTCGAAATTTAAAACCCAGTGATAAAATATCTCTAAGTTCTGGATATGGGATTATATCTAAATTGCCGGTTATAATGTGATTATGGTTAGGATCCACGTATCTATGAAATGAAGGTTTGTGACAAACACATGTATCCTGTCCGATGTTAATATTGTGAAGGTTTGTAGCTATTGTTTTATAGTTACACGCTTTAAGACCAAATGGTTTAGAATATCTAAATCTGATATTAATATGTAAGTTATTAATAGGCAGCAAGTCATTACGTAAATTAATAGTTTTATGTATATCTAAATCATCCATCATTTTATTTTGAAAGTATAAGATGAGGACAGAGTTTTCCGGCTGCTTGCTAACATTCAAAATATTAATTCTGAATTTAAAAATATCCAATATAATGTGCATAAGGTGAGAGGATGCAAACACGTAATCATTGGTTTTTCTATTTAGTGCTTTTAGTACACTAAGTTTAATACTGAAAAGTGTGTTGTGTATTTTACTAATATTTATAGGATCCGTGTCCCACATTTTGAATAAATCTATAAAGTCTCCTAGATGTTCTCGGTTGCTTTTATATGTGTTGGATTTACTATATTTCCTATTGCGATTATATTTACGAAGTTTGGCAATTTGAAACATATTATAAACACAAATATCTTTTAAATTATTCGTCATATATTTTTGATTAAATTTATTATTTAGACCGTATGGATATAGTGTTTAATATCTTTTAAATTATTCGTCATATATTTTTGATTAAATTTATTATTTAGACCGTATGGATATAGTGTTTTATATTGTAACATGCTAATTTCTTCTTGCAATAATCTTTCATTTGCGTTGTTAATTACGTTAAGTATTGAAATGAAAATATTACCAAAAGTATGTTTTTGGAAATGTCTGAATTCAATAACATGTTCCAGATTACCTGTTTTCTTACAGGATTTGTTATTATAAGTTTTAATATCGGAATGATGAAGGTTCATTCTAATATTTAGTTTATTGCTAGTTTGACCAATATATTTAACATTGCATGTACGACAGGTGATCATATATATAACATTATTCATTTTACTTAATATGTGTGAATTCGTATTCATTGTAGCATGATTTGGATGCATATAGGGGCAAGTAAGACATAATTTGTTATTACAAGGTTGAAATTTAAGAGATGGTAATCGGATATTAGTGCCAGAAGCATTATATGCTAAACTGCTCTGTAAAGTGTGTGATATTTGTGTATGTGTCAATGTATTAACATGGTTAGGATTACTATCCAGGGCAACAGTAGTATCCTCGGTCACTTTTATGCTACTCTGCCGATGTAGTATATTATTATTTTTATATTTAAGTGACATAATAAGCACAAAGTTAATATAAAATAAAATAAAAGCAAAGTTAATATAAAATAAAATCAAGATGCGCAATCATAGGTCAGACCTATACTGGTTTATATTTGGTTTAGATTTAAATTACTTAGCATATATTGATCATCACAGAAACAGAGAACTTTTTGTCGTTTTTTGCCTTCATTCTGGGTGGTTGGCCCCAGTTGAAGTCATCTAGATTGTCGGTAAAAAGCGATAATAATATTTTTTTTTTTTTTTTTTTTTTGTTTTATTAGGTCCATGATGGTATTATTATTGGATTGATTTACTTTTTCTAATAATATTCTATAGACATTATGGGTGTATTGCATGATTGCTTGCAACTGCATTAACCCATAAATATTAGTTATTGTCTTTTTAACTTTCTTTCTTTCCTTTTTTATCACTAATATAACTATTAATATATATATATATACATTTCCTATTTGGCCATTATAATATAATATATATTATAATATATCAATACAATCATTTATGACTCTACACAACTATGTAGAAAGGCACTGAGCGCCACTTAAAAAACATCTTTCACAGGTTCAGATAATTTCACATGCTCCGTCCATTGCTTACTATACATATCTTAGTATTTTAATCTAATACTAAACTTGCTTAAAATTACATACATTGTTTTAAATTTCTGCTATTATTAACTATCTCAATAAACTGTAATCTCTACTACCTCTGTGCCATTCTAGATCAGTTACATACATATGCACTGTATGACCAAAAGTATTTTGACACTCCTCTATAAATAGTAGTACTAGTAATGGCAAACAAAGCAAGAAATCAAGCTTTATATCGCATCAGCCAAAAAAAAAAAAAAACTCTACACAGTGTAACCATCTGTACCCCTCAAGAATTTGTCTAGTTCTTCCATGAATTTATTCAACCCATTCACTTCCACAACCGAGAAGTGAATGGGAAGTGATTTCCTTCGCGACCTGGATAGAGGGGTGTTGGGGGTTTCAGGGACGGATGGCAGTCATCGTGAAACAGGTCGGTATATGGGATGTGTTAGAGTAACTAAAAACAAGAACAGGTGCATGTATACTTGCATGTATACCAATGCTAGAAGTATAGTAAATAAATTTGATGAATTTGAAGTGTTGGTCAAGACATCAAAGGCGGATATTGTTGGGATATCAGAGACTTGGTGTCACACAGATATAAGGAATGCCGAACTGGAATTTGGGGAGTACAGAAAGGATAGACAGGATAGGAAAGGAGGAGGTGTTATGCTGTTAATTAAGAAAAACATAAAATCAGAAGAAGTGCATCCAGTTGATATAGATGAACAGTGCACTGTTGAATCAGTTTGGTGTGACATAAGCACTGCAAAAGCAAAAATAACAGTAGGAGTGTGTTATAGGCCTAATGACTTGAATGAGTACAATGAACAATTGTACAGAGAAATAGAGTGGGCTAGTAAATCGGAATGTCTTATAATGGGGGATTTTAACTTCCCAGCTTTTGACTGGAACTTGTGGTTTGGTCACTCACACACTAGTCAGACTTTTGTGGATTTATTGGATGATTGTTTTTTACAGCAGCATGTTCGAGAGGCAACCAGAGAAAGTAATACTCTTGATCTGGTTATCAGCAGTGATCATTCATGTATTAGGAATTTGCAGATAAAAGAACCACTAGGTGGCAGTGATCACAGTGTACTGACGTGGGATTTACTTAAAGATTTAATTACCATCAGGGGTAAAGGAAAGGGTTTTTGCTTCCGTAAAGGCGAGTACAGTGGTCTCCGACAGTTTTTAAATTCTGTACAGTGGGATCAACTGACGATGTTACCAACAGTAAATTCTAAGTGGGAAGCATTCAAGGAATTAATCGTGGAAGCTACTAAAAGTTTCATACCTATTAAGAAATATTGTTCAAGGTTTAGGCCTAAATGGTTGTCAAATGAACTAATGAGACTCGTAACAGAGAAGAAAAATGCATGGGATGCATATAAATTATCAAGCGACTCAGAAGGCTATGGCAGATATAAGTTAGTCTGTAATCAGGTCACAAAGGAGGTTCGGCAGGCGAAGGCAGATTATGAGGAATCCTTGTCAAGAGATGCTAAGAAAAACAGCAAGGATTTCTTTACTTATATAAACTCTAAAAGGAAGGGGATGAATCAGATTGGTCCACTTGACATCGATGGTTCAACTGTTGATGATCCTGCTCAAACAAACTCAATGAGTATTTTGCATCTGCATTCACACGTGAGGAATTATTAAGGTTTGAAAATGACAGAAGGTTATCAAATTGTAGCAGGATACTTAATGATTTTGTAATAACTGAGAGCAAAGTGAAAGAGAAATTGTTGAAGTTAAACGTAAGAAAAGCACCTGGGGTGGATGGGATCTATCCAGTTATATTAAAGGAGGTGGCAAAGCAACTAAGCAAACCCTTAGCCATAATTATGAGAGCATCCTTGGACTCAGGGGAGGTTTCCACTGACTGGAGATGTGCGAATGTATCCCCAATTCACAAAGGGGGGATCAAAGGGTGACACGAGTAATTACAGACCAGTTAGTTTAACTTCTCTTCCTGGTAAAATAATGGAGTCACTGGTTAAAGAAGCATTGCAGGATCATCTAGACAACACTGCAGCAATAATTCAGACACAGCATGGGTTTGTTAAGGGAAAGTCTTGTCTGACAAATTTGATAGGATATTATGATGTGGTTACAAAGGAACTGGATGCAAAAAATAATTTTGATATCGTGGCCTTGAGTACTGCGTACTCAAGGCCACGCCTTGAGTACTGCGTACAGGTCTGGAGGCCTCATTTTAGAAAGGATGTAGATTTGATTGAGCGTGTACAGAGAAGAGCAACACGATTGGTGAGGGGAATGAAGGGATTCTCTTACCAAGAGAGGCTTAAATTCTGCAAATTGCAGTGGCTGGAGACTAGGCACCTGCGCGGTGATCTGATTGAGGTCTATAAGGCCTTGAATGGGTTGAGCACGCTGAATTCTGATGGGATCCTTCCACTTGTTCAGATTACCAACCTACGGGGACATAAGTTCAAATTAAGAAAGGACAAATGTAGAATAGATGTGCGGAAATTTGCCTTTAGCCAGCGGGTGGTTAATTGCTGGAACAAACTTCCATCTGTCGTTGTGGGAGTTGATAGGTTAAATAAATTTAAGGAGGAACTGGACAGGTATTTGGAGGGAATGGTGTGATTTTATTTATTTTTTTTTTTTTTTTGGCTGATGCTGCGTAAGCTCCTACACTTGCTTTCTTGCATCATGTGCCACTACTACTACTACTATTTCAGGAAAGCTTTTGACACTGTTGCGCATGGAGGACTATTGTACAAATTGGAGTAGAATGGTATTAAGGGTAAGTTGCTACAATGGATAAAAGGATGGTTAAGTGTGAGAAGACAGAGGATGGTAATCAATGGGTGCTGCTCTTCTTAGTCTAATGTTATTAGTGGGGTCCCACAGGGTTCGGTGTTAGGTCCACTGTTGTTTTGTATATTTATCAATGATATTGATGAAGGTATATCAGGCTTAATGTCGAAGTTTGCAGATGATACAAAGGTTGGCAGGGTTGTTAATGACAGTAATGGCAGTGTGCTACTGCAACAGGATCCAGATAATTTGGGCAGATGGGCTAAGAAGGGGCAACTGAAGTTTAACCTTGACAAATGCAAAGTACTGCATATGGGTAGAAGTAACCCCAGAGAAACGTACCAACTGTGTGGTACTACACTTAAGGTGGTAGAAAATGAAAAAGACCTGGGAGTAATTGTGCAGGCAGATATGAAGTTTTCTGAGCAATGCAGACAGGCTGCCAGGGCAGGTCATGGGGTTTTGTCAATGATATATAGGAATTTTGCTAACAAGGAAAAGGAGGTGATTATCCCTCTGTATAAGGCAATGGTCAGGCCACGCCTTGAGTACTGTGTACAAGTCTGGAGGCCTCATTTTAGGAAGGATGTAGATTTACTTGAGCGTGTACAGAGAAGGGCAACAAGATTGGTGAGGGGAATGAAGGGATCCTCTTATCAAGAGAGGCTTAAGTTCTGCAAATTGCAGTGGCTGGAGACTAGGCACATGCGCGGTGATCTGATTGAGGTGTGTAAGGCCTTGAATGGGTTCAGCACACTGAATTCTGATGGGATCCTTCCTCTTGTTCAGATTACGAACCTAAGGGGGCATAAATTCAAATTAAGAAAGGACAGATGTAGAATAGATGTGCGGAAATTTGCATTTAGCCAGCGGGTGGTTAATTGCTGGAACAAACTTCCATCTGTCGTTGTGGAAGTTGATAGGTTGAATAAATTTAAGGAGGAACTGGACAGGCATTTGGAGGGAATTGTGTTATTTTTTTTTTATTATTTTTTTTTTTTTGGCTGATGCTGCATAAGCTCATACACTTGCTTTCTTGCATCACATGCCACTACTACTACTACTACTACTATTACAAAACAGATGGAAGCCTGTTCTAACAATCAACCACCCACTGACTGAATGCAAACTTCTGCACATCCTGCAACCATCCTTCCTTAACTTGAATTTATGTCCCCTCATGTGTCTCAGCAAGTGGAAGAATTATCATTAACATTCAGCTAACTAAATCCATTCAAGACTTTAAGTACCTCAATGAGATCTCCCTGCAGGTGCCTAATCTTGAGATACTGCAATTTCCAGAACTGAAGCCTTTCTAGATAAGCGAAAACTTTTGTTTCCTTCAGCAGTCTGGTTGCCCTTCTCTGCACCTGTTCCAACAGATCTACATCCTTCCTAAAGTGAGGCTTCCAGACCTGTATACAATACTCAAAATGCAGCCTAACCATTGCCTTATACAAAGGGATAATCACCTCTTTATCTCTGCCAGCAAAGTTGATAAGTTAATCTGGGGTTACTGCTTACATATGCAGTACCTTGCTGTCAACGTTAAACTTCAGCTGCCATTTTTCAGCCCATCAACCCAATTTTCCTAGCTCGTGTTGCAGTAGCTCACCCTGATGACTGTCATTAACCACCCTGCCAACCTTAGTAGCATCTGCAAACTTAAACATTAAGCCTGATAAACTTTCACCAATATCACTGATAAATATTGAAAACAACAATGGGCACTGCACTAAACCCTGGGGAACTCCATTAGTAACATTAGTCCACAAAGAGCAGTGTCAATTGATAACCACTCTGTCTTCTTCCACTTAACCAACCTTTTATCTATAGCAAGTTACTTGCCCTTAATGCCACATTGCTTCAGTTTGTGCAGCAGTCTTTTATCTGCAACAGAATACAGGCAACCCCCATATAACACAGTATTTCTACAACATGATTGATAAAGTGCGGAAATCCTTGCACAATACGGTACTTATATAACATGGTTCCGTTCTAACATGGTTAGAGAATTTTGGCAACCTCGCATAACACGGTATTTTTGAGCTTTGTGCTGGGAAAAACTTTGCTATTATGTTGTATGTAATTTTTCAACATTTCCATTCTTTTTTGTGAATCCCCGCTTTTGGCTTGCTAATCGTTATGCAAAAAAAAAAAATTATTGGGAAATCCCCATGTTATTTCTGTGCTATTGAACTTGTGGAAAAATCTAGATTTCAAAGTGTTATTACTATTGGATAATGTGCCAGGCCATCCAAAAGATTTAAGTTATCCAAATGTTGAAGTAATGTTCCTACCACCTAGTACAACTTCTTTAATTAGATCAAGGCATTATATCTACCTTTGAAACTCATTACATCAGAAAATCGTTACAATGGATTTTGTAAAACATTGATTCCGAATTGAATTGATGGAAAACTGAAGTGATGGTGGCATGTAAACATTTTCAATTGTGGACTCTATCGGAATCATAGTTTATCGCTCAAAGAAGTAAAACTGTCAACATTAAATGGGTGTTGGAAAAATTTATGGCCAGAGTCAGTTCATTCAGGAAATATGGTTGAACCGACAAAAAATGGAGTCCGTGCGATAATAGAACTTGTTAAGTCAGTAGGAGGGGAAGGTTTTGGTGATATGAATACTGTGAATACTGAAGCCCTCATGGGTAGCACAGTTGGTAGAATCACTGTCACCCCACCCAGGTGGAAAAGACCAAAATTCGAATCCCATCAATGACGGGAGGAATTTTTACAGGTATTTTTTAAAACGTGGTTGAGTTAATTGATCTCAGCTGAGAGTAGCATGGTTTTTCTCCCGGAAATTCTGGAACACATGCAATTTGAACACAGAGCAACATAGCCTTAGTCGCTGATGCTCCTTAAAAAAAATAATAAATAAATAAATGATTACTGAAGATGTTCAAGAATTACTGGTAGAAAAAGATCCTGATGATGCAGATTTGGTGGAAATGGCATCAGGGGCAAATCAAATCAATTCAGAGGATGATAGCGCACCAAAATTTTACAATAAAAACTATACGGAAAGGCATAAAGTTAGCTGAGCAATTAGAATCTTATTTTTTGCATTCAGATTCTGCGACTGAAAGGAGCCCAAAGTTCGAAAGGGAGCTTCAAAAATGCTTAGTTCCATACAATGAAATTACAAAGATCCATAAAGTAAACAAACCCAAAATAATGATTTTTTAAAGAGAGCAGAAGATGCACAAAATATAGAATGGTGTATTTTTATCAGTTCTGTTAATGAAACGGTGTATTTTTGTTAACTCTTGGAACATAACCACCCTTTTTTTTTTGTACTGGTTCTTATTCTCATATAACACAGTTTCATACTACATGAGATTTTATAGGAACCTAACTACCGTGTTATACTAGAGTTACCTGTGTTACACTATACCAAACTCCTCCACACATATATCAGCTTAGATATACCACTATAAATTTCATGGCTCATTGATCACAACAGAATTTGAAAATGCAATGATGATCTTTATGCATGACTACAACTGTTCTGAATCTGCAAATGTAGAAGACCATAAAAAAATAAAAGTCTGAACAGCCTCACAAACTCATGCAACATGTTTTACAAACCATAAAGAGGATAGTTAGTGCCTAATGCATGTTGTCTGTGGATAACATCACTGAGCAGGTCCAAGAGGCTACAGGATCATCTGCCAGTACATCAGTCATCCATATGGAACTCCATAGTGTAGTTTCAGTGGTAGTGCAGTTGCATATAAACCCAATATCATGGTCACCAAATGCAGTTTTCCTTCTTCAAAAACTGCATTTAGAGTGGTTTCATTCCTATTCTTAATGCTGTAGAATGACAGTCTCCATATACAATGTTTCATTCCAGTGGACATGTTTAGGTATGAAGATTGACTGAAGTGTGCTTCCTGTAGGGGCATGTCACCTACAGGAAGTTTGGTTGGAGGTAGGAGTAGTCTGATAGTGGGGTTTTTTGGATTTGGAAGGCTGAAACCATGTAGTCCACTATCTACTTTAGCATTTTGGACAATTATACACTGCCTACACAGTGACATTACTACTGAAACATGCAGTCAGTATCAGCATGACAATGTTCCATAGATCAGTTACATAGTGAGGGGTGACACAGGATTGCTTTGTGGACAGCAACATTGAAAAGCTGGATTGGCCAGCTCAACTCTCTATATCAACTTCTATTTGAATACCTGTAAAACAGATTGGTGCTGGATTAGGCTGAAACCTATCAGAATTTGGTATAACTTCTGAAGGGGGGTGTCTATGAGAACTTGAGGTGTAGGGTAGATGCCCTCAAAGAAATTAATATGAGGGGGCCCGTCAAGCTCTCAGCTGTCCAACTCAACGCCAGAGCTCACTCCTGGGCATCAGGCAACACAGCGGCAATCTCCAAGGCAGAATGCGCTGGTCCCAAAGGAACTAGTTATTGTTGGTGACTCTATTGTCAGGGAGACGGGGAATATATTGTATAAAAAGGATAGATGGAACAGGACCAGGATATGTCTGCCAGGGGCAAAAGTTGATGATGTTGTAAAGCATATATCATCTTTAAGGGCACAAAAGGTGATATTGTTGTACACGTTGGCACCAATGACATTAAGAGTAGGAGATCTGCAGATTTACTTAACAAGTACAGGTCAACGTTGCAAAAAAGTCGTGAATCAGGGTTAAATTTGAGAGTGTCTGCAATTCTGCCCAGACACGATAGGAGGGAATACATGATGAGAGCCTTGTCAATCAATTCGGCCCTGGAGGGAATGCGCAAAGCTCAAGGGGTAGAATTTTTTTCAGCGTGGTCTGTGCTTGTTAACAGGAGAGACTGCTTCTATAGGGATGGGATACACTTAAATAGAAAGGGTGCAAGAATATTTGCTGATGCTATGGAGGCAGTGTTAGGTGGGTTGGAAAACTGCTAGCTTGGGGGAATTCACAGGCTAAAAGTTTAAAAGTAGCTGCAGGCAGAGGTGAAGGTGATTCTTACAAAACTTCTGTTGTGTAAGAATCACCTTCACCTCTGCATTCAATAAGTAGCAACCTTCACCTCTGCATTCAATAAGTAGCAACCTGGAGCGATGTGGTGCTGGGGTTTCAAGGATGGATGGCAGTCATTGTGAAAAAAGTAGGTATATGGGATGTGTTAGGGTAACTAATAATAAGGATAGGTGTACATGTATACTTGCATGTATACCAATGCTAGAAGTATAGTAAATAAATTTGATGAATTTGAAGTGTTGGTCAAGACACCAAAGGCGGATATTGTTAGGATAGCAGAGACGTGGTGTCACACAGATATAAGGAATGCAGAACTGGAATTTGGGAGTACAATGTGTACAGAAAGGATAGACAGGATAGGAAAGGAGGAGGTGTTATGCTGTTAATTAAGAAAAACATAAAATCAAAAGTGCATCCAGTTGATATAGATGAACAGTGCCTGTTGAGTCAGTTTGGTGTGACAAAAGCACTGCGAAAGCAAAAACAAGAGTAGGAGTGTATTATAGGCCTAATGACTTGAATGAGTATAATGAACAATTGTACAGAGAAATAGAGTGGATAGTAAATCAGAATGTCCTATAATGGGGGATTTTAACTTCCCAGATATTGACTGGAACTCGTGGGTTGCTCACTCACACACTAGTAAGACCTTTGTGGATTTATTGGATGATTGTTTTCTGCAGCAGCATGTTCGAGAGGCAACCAGAGAGGGTAATACTCTTAATCTGGTTACCAGCAGTGATCATTCGTGTATTAAGAATTTGCAAATAAAGGAACCACTAGGTGGCAGTGATCACAGTGTACTGATGTGGGATTTACTTAAAGGAAAGGGTTTTTGCTTCTATAAAGGTGAGTACAGTGGTCTCAGACAGTTTTTAAATTCTGTACAGTGGAATCAACTGACGATGTTACCAACAGTAAATTCTAAATGGGAAGCATTCAAGGATTAATCGTGGATGCTACTAAAAGTTTCATACCTGTTAAGAAATATTGTTCAAGGATTAGGCCTAAATGGTTATCAAATGAAGTAATGAGACTCATGACAGAGAAGAAAAATGCATGTGATGCATATAAATTATCAAGCGACTCAGAAGGCTGTGGCAAATATAAGCTAGTCTGTAATCAGGTCACAAAGGAGGTTAGGCAGGCGAAGGCAGATTATGAGAAATCTTTGGCAAAAGATGCTAAGAAAAACAGCAAGGATTTCTTTACTTATATAAACTCTAAAAGGAAGGGAATGAATCTGATTGGTCCACTTGATATCGATGGTTCGACTGTTGATGATCCAGCTCAGATAGCAAACAAACTGAATGAGTATTTTGCATCTACCATCACACATGAGGAGTTATTAAGGTTTGAAAATGGCAGAAGGTTATCAAATTGTAGCAGGGTGCTTAATGATTTTGTAATAACTGAGAGAAAAGTGGAGGAGAAATTGTTGAAGTCAAACATAAGAAAGGCCCCTGGGGTGGATGGGATCGATCCATTTATATTAAAGGAGGCGGCAAAGCAACTAAGCAAACCCTTAGTCATAATTATGAGAGCATCCTTGCACTTAGGGGGAGGTCCCCACGGACTGGAGATGTGCAAATGTATCTCCAATTCACAAAGGGGGGATCGAAGGGTGACACGAGTAATTACAGACCAGTTAGTTTAACTTCTGTTCCGGGTAAAATAATGGAGTCACTGGTTAAAGATGCATTGCAGGATCATCTAGACAAGACTGCAGCAATAATTCCGACACAGCATGGGTTTGTTACGGGAAAGTCTTGTCTGACAAATTTGATAGGATATTATGATGTGGTTACAAAGGAACTGGATGCAAAAAATAATTTTGATATCATATATTTGGATTTCAGAAAAGCTTTTGACACTGTTGGGCATGGAAGACTACTGTACAAATTGGAGCAGAATGGTATTAAGGGTAAATTGCTACAATGGATAAAAGAATGGTTGAGTGGGAGAAGACAGAAGGTGGTAATCAATGGGTGCTGCTCCTCGTGGATTAATGTTATTAGTGGAGTCCCATAGGGTTCGGTGTTGGGTCCTCTGTTGTTTTTTATATTTATCAATGATATTGATGAAGGTATATCAGGCTTAGTGTCGAAGTTTGCAGATGATACAAAGGTTGGCAGGGTTGTTAATGACAGTAATGGCAGTGTGGTACTGCAACAGGATCTAGATAATTTGGGCAGATGGGCTAAGAAGTGGCAACCTTGACAAATGCAAAGTACTGCGTATCGGTAGTAACCCCAGAGAAACATACCAACTGTATGGTACTACACTTAAGGTGGTAGAAAATGAAAAAGACCTGGGAGTAATTGTGCAGTCAAATATGAAGTTTTCTGAGAAATGCAGACAGGCTGCCAGGGCAGGTCATGGGGTTTTGTCAATGATATATAGGAATTTTGCTAGCAGGGAAAAGGAGGTGATTGTCCCTCTGTATAAGGCACTGGTCATGCCACGCCTTGAGTACTGCGTACAGGTCTGGAGGCGTTATTTTAGGAAGGATGTAGATTTGCATGAGCATGTACAGAGAAGGGCAACGAGATTGGTGAGGGGAATGAAGGGATCCTCTTACCACTGCAAATTGCAATGGCTGGAGACTAGGCACCTGCACTCTGATCTAATTGAGGTGTATAAGGCCTTGAATGGGTTGAGCACGCTGAATTCTGATGAGATCCTTCCACTTGTTCAGATTACGAACCTAAGAGGGCATAAATTCAAATTAAGAAAAGACAGATGTAGAATAGATGTGCGGAAATTTGCCTTTAGCCAGCGGGTGGTTAATTGCTGGAACAAACTTCCATCTGTCATGGAAGTTGATAGGTCAAATAAATTTTAGGAGGAACTGGACAGGCATTTGGAGGGAATGGTGTGATTTTTTTTTTTTTTTTTTGGCTGATGCTGCATAAGCTCAAACACTTGATTTCTTGCATCACATGCCACTACTACTACTACTAGAACGTATGGCTAGGAGGGTTAAAACTGCTATACAGGAAAACGTGATTCAACAGTGTTAGGTTTTGAATTAAAAGCCCTTTTTACAAGTGAGTTCATATAGTGTAATCTTTAAATGACAATAAACTGTTAAACAATTTCTCTTTACAGTTCATCTGCAGAGTAAAATTTTCATAAATAATGTATGCATTTATTTCTATAGCCTTTATATGGAGTCAAGAAGAACATCAAAATATGGGTCCATGGTGCTATGTAAGACCAAGATTTGAAAATCTACTAAATTGTAAGGTAAAAATATCTTTCTTTGCTAAACAGTATAAATATTAAATGTGTAATGTAATATAATACCTGTAAAGTTCAAGAATGCTGGCTAGGAGGGATATACTTGTATAATGTAATACAGCTATAAAATGTTCGATAGCATGCCTAGCACAAGTTTTGCACGTTATATTATTTTGTGTTATTATATTGTTAAATACATGATGTACAAAAAATAATTCCTTAATTTTAAAAACTTATAATTCACAAAAAAGGAAATATATGTCAGTGAAGTTTTTTTTTTGATAAATGTTTACTAATAAAACTTCAAAGTGTTATTAGTAAACTTTTATACATGTCAAACTTCCATGAAGAATTCTATTTCTGCTTAGACATAATTCATTTTCTCTTAGGTAACCATTTCTGTTGCTTAAGATTCTTCTCTTCAAATCCCAAATTTCCATCGAGTAAACAATATTTTAATGTTTCTCCCAAAAGAAATTCAACATTAACAGGTCATATTTTCTCAGAGTCCAGGCATTTGGACCTCCCCCCATCCCACTCTCTCTTTCTCTCAATTAATGATTACAAAATTTGATATTTAACCCTTTCACCAGTATTCACACACATACACACACACACACACATATATATATATATATATACACACACACACACACACACATGCATTTTCTTATGTGATGGAGACCAAAGGAGCAGGAACATATTTGTTTTGAAGGATCTTAAAACTCCATAGGACATGAAGCCATCTATCAACTGTGTTTACAAGTAATAGTAGCCATTTGTATATTTAAAATAGTTTCAGAATTCAGCAAAGGAGGGTGTACCCTTTCAACAAGATTCAGAAGTTAAACTCACTTGAATAATACATTCATAGATGTAGAAGATATTATTATTGTAAAGAAAAAATAATGACTAGTTTAATTTTTTATGATTAAAAAAAATTAATTTATTAAAATTTATTAAAAATAAATAAATAAATTAATTAATTAATTTTGTGCTGAAGCAAGTTGTTGCAATAATACTAGAATACCTAATACAGTCCATTCCGTTATTTGGGACACATCAGGACTAGTGCATTTTGGCCCGATTAAGCAGCTGCCCCAATTATCCGAAGTTTCACTTAAATAGTTAAAAATACAATGTATCCTCCCCTTTACAGTTGGTTCACTGTACAATCAAATCACGTTACGACAAATTCAACATAGTAAAGTACCGTTCACTATATGATGTGCAGTAAACGCCGGTCATTGTAATAATGTTTGTGAATTGAATTTTAATTCTATTAAACAGCGATTATAATTAGAGAAAACTGGAAGAATATTATCCACAGGCTATAAAAGCAAAGATATATTAAGAACAAATTTACTCTTTATTACCTTACCAATTAAAAAATTAAATGATACGTGAAAATCGGAAGAATATACATGATAATCGGAATAATTAATACGTACTGTAATATGTACATACGAACTAGTTTACATTTCTGTTCACTGACATTTGTGGGTGGGGGTTAAAATTTAAAACAGTAAAAAGATAAGCAATCAATAACAAAGAACACGGCACACACAAATTGCAAGTAACACGATGCATGCAAGTGAGAACAGAGTAACGAGTTACAAAGCTTTAAAAATAGGAATGAAGAGAAGAGCTGAAAATTAATTTTTTTATATGATTAAAGATTTCATGGAAGTGTAAACACATTTCACCATAACCCACAGAATTCTAGCTGTCAGTATTATCGCAAATTCAATAAGAGCAAGTTTACTGTCCGTTTATGATAGATTTCTCTAACAGAAGAGCCCAATAAACAGGTAACTGCTAATTGTTTTTTGGTTGTGACCTCCAGAATTTCGACCGAACCATGTGGTACCATCGGAGACAATTGTAGGGTAACCTCCAGTGCTGCGGTCTCCTGCCCCGATTAAACGGCATGCTGCCCCAATTAAGCGAAGTAAACTCGGGCTATTTTCTCGATTGGTTTCTGTTTTTTAAGCTTTGCCCCGATTAACCAGTGGCCCAAATAACCGGATCCACTGTATATTATTATTGCTACAGCAGCTAGCATTCTAGTATAAATTATCATCTCATGTAAACAAGACTTTGTGTTCTGCAGCCTGATAGTTATCTTTCCAACTCTCTTATTGAACAGTTATGGGCTGTGTTAGTATTAGCAATGGCCACATGGTGCAAGGAAGCCTATGCACCAGCCAATGGATAAAAATAAAATAATAATAGTAATAGGAAGAAAATTTTAAAAAATAATAAATAATAAGAGAAAAGAAAATAGACAACCTAAGCGTTTCCCTCCTCCTGTAGGTAATTATCCAGCTCACCTTGAATTTCCCCAAACTGTCGGCCTCTAGCACCCACGTATGTAACTTATTAAATAATTTATAACTTTCTGGCTAAAATAAAACTTCCTGCAATCCTGTCTAAACAATCCCCCTCCCGGTAACTTGAATTTATGGCCCCTTGTTCTAGAATCATTTACAGCCATGAAAATTTCCTCATTCGCTTTACTTATGCCGCTCAGAGCCTTAAACACCTCAATCAAGTCATCTCTGAGGGGCCTAGTTCCCAAGCTCTGCAACCCACATATTCGAAGTCTTTCCTCATATGGATGTCCTTTTGCCGATCTCACCAGGCGAGTTACCCATCTTTGGACCCTTTCAAGAAGCACAATGTCTTTCTTTAGGTGCAGTCTTCATGCTTGAATGCAGTATTCCAAGTGTGATTTAACAACAGCCTTATATAATGCTATTATAACATCCTTATCTCTACTAGCAAATGTTCGATAAATCATTGATAGGACACCATGGGCCTTCCTTGCAACCTGTCTGCAAGGTTCGGAGAACTTCATGTCTGACTGTATCATAACACCCAAGTCCCTTTCCTCCACTGTCAGCTTTAGTTCAACTCCACCAAGTGTAAAAGTTATTTTGGGGTTACTGTTCCCCGGGTATAATACCTTACACTTTCCTGGATTAAAGCATAGCTGCCATTTTTCTGACCATCCATGAAGTCTATCTAGGTCACTCTGAAGAAGCTCTGCTTGGTGGTGATCATTAACTACTCTTCCAATCTTTACATCATCTGCAAATTTAGACGTCAAATCCTTTATCCCTTGATCAATGTCATTTATGAAAATCAAAAACAGTGGTCCTATACTGATCCTTGGGGAATCCCACTTCTTATATCAACCCAATCTGAGGAATATCCATTTATCACAATTCTCTGCTTCCTGGCCTGAAGGCCATCCAGCTATCCATCTAAGGATTTTCTGTGATTCTAACATGTTCCAGCCTATAAATTAACTGCTCATGTGGGACTGAGTCAAATGTTTTGCTGAAATCCAAACTATGTTAAAATTATTCCCCAAGTCCAGCTCTTGAGTGATCCTGTCAAAATAGCTAACCAGATTAGTTAAACATTATTTTCCCTTTACAAAACCATGCTGAGTATCCTTCAGAATTCCATTTCTATCTAAATGATCCTGAATTCCACCCTTGATCATTGTCTTCCCTACTACTGAAGTTAGACTGATCAGCCGGTAATTTCCCACTTCCCTCTTAGAACTGCCCTTATATATTGGAGATACATTGGCACTTTTCCAGTCCAACAGAATTACTCCCAAGTTCAGTGATGCTCTCATAATTAGCCTCAATGGTTCAATGCACTCACTTGCTGCCTCCCTTAAGATTATAGGGTATATGTAGGGTTGACAGACATCCTTTATTGAAACGAGAAAGGATGCAATTTGTCCTTTATTTTCATTTTTCAATGCTTGTGCCTCGTTAATGGCAGTGGTGAATTTCCGTACAGGCGCAGGAGGCATACGCTTTCATTTCACTGTTGAAATGAAATTAAAATTTCATTTCAAAGCTTCAACAGAGGATATGTTAAAAACTCCCTCAAATGCAAAATCCACCACTAAGAAATGAATCATAAAGAGATAATCTTAACCTATTCTAGCCTCTCCGGCTCATATATGTAGTTTCACGAACACCATGCACTTAACTTCATACTTCTCGACGAAATTACATTTTTTTGACAAAACATAAAACTTGCACCTGTGTGGCCATGATCTAATTTTCACAAAAACCGTGCAACTGGTAGATAATTAATAAAATCATAGGTATCGGAAAAATCACTTTTTATAATATGGAGTTCAATGGCTTTGTTTAAACTGTTTTTCCTATAACTTTACAAAAAAACATTTATCTATTTCATTTATACGGTTATAGGCACCCACATATTTCATGTTATATACAAACATATTTTATTTTTTAGCCATCAAAAATGGAATTTCCCCCAAAAAAGAAGAGGCTTTGTTCTTATAACAAAAATTGGGAGCAAGTATACAAATGGCTAGCCTTAACAAATGATCCTCATGAGGCACAATGTCTCTTATGGTTATATGGTCATCTTAGCACTTACTCAGCATAAAGACTCGCAAGCTCAAAAATTGGCAAATTCTTCAAATATTCTTGTTAGGTTTCTTGTGAAAAAGAATACGAAAGAAGAGGATTTAGTTACTGCAGCTGAAAGAACCCATATTTATCATTTGTCACCATTCTTATAACTCATTAGATTGTAGCATAACATCGAACTCTAAACTTTACAATGATTCAAAAATTGCACCAAAAATATCGTGGAAGAACTAAATCTGCTGCCATTGCAAATTGTTTTGGATGATTTAAAACATCATGATCCACCATTATTTTTTTACAGATTGATGCTTCTAATAGAAAGAATATGAAAATGTTTCCTTTGTCAATTCAGTACTTCAACAAAGAATATGGTCCTACAAACTATTTAGTTGATTTTTTTGAAAATGCTGATGAACGTGCAGATGTGGAATGTTTGAGTACCTAAAAAAATTCAGTGAATAATTTAGGATTGGATTGGCAAAGGGTATCTAGTTTCAGTGGAGACAATGCAAATTGTAATTTTGGGAGTAATAAATCCTTATTCCAAAATATTAAAAAATTAAATGAAGACGTAATTAAAACAAACTGCCATGCTCACATTATTCATAATTTAGATAAATATGCTTTCGGTAATTTAGATATTGATATAGAAAATATTGTCTTGAAAAATATGTGGTAATTTTTGTTTTAACTAAAAGAAGGGATAACCTTAAAGAATTTCATGAGGTTGCCAAAACAGAGTTTAAGGAAATTTTAAGGCACGTACCAACTAGATGGCTTTCTTTACAACCATGTATAGAACGAATTTTGCTTTCATGGAAGGCTTTGAGCCTTTATTTCATAAGAAAACCAAAAGACTGTTCCAAACAACTTTTTAAAATCATTCAAATTAATGAAAATTTACAGAGGACCCTATAATTATAGAATTATGTTTTCTTTTCTCAATGTGTGCAATCGAAATAATTTGCAAAGCAGTAAAAGAGCTTGAAAAGAATAAAATGTGTGCTAGTGATATTTTTTATATAATGAATGAAAATACTCCTTTTTTGAAACTTGTCAAATTAAGCTTTAAAAATGGTTGTCCTAACTATGACTGATTTGTTGAAGTAGCAGAATATTTTAAATTAATAGAAAAACTAAAGTTGGATATGAATGATTTATTTGATGAGGTTTCAGTACTGAAAACAAATTATTAAACTGTGTCAACCTCTAAAAAATTTAAAACTTGTTCAAGTACTTCGAGTCACTGGCATTTAATTTTGAAAAGTATTGATTTTAAACTTTCAAATATTTTCAAGGTCATTTCGTATGTGTTTTCAGTGCTGGGGACTTCAGCAAATTCAGAAAGGATTTTTAGTGTAATGAACTCGTAGTGGAGGGATGGGCGAAATAGATGTTCAGTTTCACTCATAAAAAGCGAACTAATGATCTACTTCAATTTTAAAGATAATTGTTTAGATTTTTGTTAGGAAATTAAAAATGATGCCGAAGTTCTTAAGGCTGCTTGAAATAGTCAAAATATGTTCAGTGTGATTGAGTTTTAGCTATTAAACTCAATCACACTGAACATATCACTGAACTGTTAGCTATTAAACAGTACTTTTTTTGTTTTGTTTTTGCTTTTTTTTTCCTAAAATTACTTTAGCTTAATGTCAATTAATGCACTAAACTTGCATTAAAATATTTAATGCAAGTTTTAATTAAAATATTTAATGCAATTTGCAAATCTTAGTTTTAATGCATTAAAACTAAGATTTGCAAATATTTATAGTCCATATGAAAACTATAATTTTTAAACCAAAATCTAAAAAAATATAAACAGAATGTTTAATTATTAACTAAAAAACCATAATTTTACTTTTTTGGTGTGGGAGGGCATGAAGTGAGAGTTGGAGAGTGGTAGAATTAATTATTTTTGAGTGTCTTTTAATCCAGTCATAGAAATCTGGCAACCCTAGGTATATGCCATCAACCCAGGAGTCTTACTGGCCTGTAGGCTCAAAAGTTTTTTCATTAACTAAACATGTGAAATTTCAACATCATTAATTACATTTTTTTCAACTTCACTCCCATAATTTGTGTTAACTCTCATTAACACAAAGGGTTTTTCTTCTGTTAAATAGCAATGCACAGTAACTGTTGTCTGCAACTTCAGCTGGAGTATCTAATAATATCCCACGTCCATTACATAACGATTTGATCTGGTTTTCCCTTATTTTCTTTGCATTTATATATGTGAAGAATTCCTTATCCCACTCTTTGCCAGCAATTTCTCATAATCTGCCTTTGCCAGCCTAACCTTTTTTGTGGCACTATTAGAGATCACTTTTTATTGCTCTGTAACTTTTCCATGCCGTATTTTTCTGCTCAGGTAATCTGGAAACTTCCTTATTCATCCAACTTGGAATCTTCCTCGTGGAGTATTTTTCAGTGGTATACTAGGGGCTTTGCCCCCTGCTCGCTTTGCTCGCCGACTCCTGCACAGCCTTTTCTATGTAAAATGTAGAGGTATATGCAGTAAGTTAAATCTTTTCTACATAAAAGATATACCTGTTGAAATGCACTGGTCAATATCTAATCAAGAAATGACCTATGTAATTATTTACCTGTGCATTTGTAGTGCATGGAATTCTCAAGGTCGAATAATGTAAATGGTAAAATTCCAGAACCGTGTACAAATTAGCAGCAAGCAAAACAGTGGGAAGGCAGTGACTGGCAGATGCCACTGCTTTCCCCACCCGTCCTAGGTGGATATGCCTAGGATGTTTTTCCCCACATTTGTCACTGTTTTTAAATCGGGAACTCCTTTTCCCATTTTAAAACAGTGGGATGGAGGGATAAACACCCTACCTAAGCTAAATCCCCCCCCTCCTAGATGACACAAAACAATCAGAAAAGGGAGGTGCCTTCACCTGTCAATTATCACCGTCTTCCTCGCTTTCATTGAACTATCTGCCGGTGTATACTATCCTGAACTTCAGCCAATATCACTACGTAATTATTTACCTGTGTTTACATAGGTCACTTAGGAAAAGGCCTTTTGCTTCGGGTTCCATAATACGAGGAATATTGTTACATCCGAAAGAGCAGGACTAAAATATTTACAAACTATGCAAATATTTACAAATTACTGAACCACAGTATTTACAAATATACAATGTTCATTAATATACAAAAAATGTTATAATCGAACATCAAACGTTAGACAGAGAATCATGTGCACGAGGTTGGTGAACGTTATGGAGGCAGTTGTCAATAACTAATTGCATTTGTAGTGACGTAATTTCCTCTCCCTCTTCTCCCATTGACTCAAATAAATATCACTAGGAGGAAAACTTTTTTAATGTACAGATAGATAAGCATTCAAGGCTGCTGTGATTAATGTTTTAAAGGTACATCATAACATATGGGGGAGGATATATTAGGTATTGGACTTGAGTTATATTAATAAATAATTTCTATCACATTCAATAGCATTTTAATGGAATAACTTGTAAATATGTACAGTTGGTCATACATAGATACAGTATGTCTTACTGTATCTATGTATATAGTAGCAGCACATACATATATAGAAACACTGTCTTATGTTGCCATGGTCACATCCTTTACTTTTTCCTGTTAATCTAACTCATCATTCTAATATTAATTTTACTTATTCTCTAATCTTAATTTGGGCTTTTACACTTCAGTAATACACTACCGCAAAAAAAAAAAAAAAAAAATACACACATCTTGGACATGTAAAATATTATTAATTGGGTTGTAATTTTCATTTGGTACAGTTTGATATTATCACTAATAGCATGAGAGAAATATAACATTTGTAGCATGTATAATAAACCCCTGTTGGTGGACTATTGTTGGCCCAATGCAGCAGTTTAGTAAATAAACAGTGTATTATCCCAACCCAGATATTTAAATAGTATGAGAAAGTAATGCAACACTCTATTGTGTTTTTATTTCTTGACTGTCTGGCCATACTTTTGTCCCATTGGTGACAGAACTTGGTGTTACTCTTTGGAAACAACTATATTTATCCTTGAGTTAACCTGCTCTAATTAATATTGTTTTTAATCAAATAGCATCACCCAGTGGACAACTCCATTATTCATTAAGAACTTTAAAGTATTGTTTGTGACTGGCCTATTTAGGTTACTCATCAGAAAACAGGTAGCCTCAATTGATGACTCTGTGTTGAACAGTGAATAAATTTATCAAATCAACAGCCAGTGTGTAGAAGGATAACTTCAGGTTGATGGAATATAAGCCCAAAGAATCTAAACAAGCTCTGTCACTGGAGGGACAAGAGTGTCCCCAGATCAATATCTGCACTGAAATAGTACACCCTGCTTCTTGACTAAATTATTATTGGTGTTATATAGGTGACACCTTTAACGTTCAAAATTTTAACATTATGTGATTATAATTTCCACTAACAAAATCTATAGAGGATGCAGATATACCCACATAGCAGGCAGTTCAATTAATACATGTCATTTGAATAGCAGGATATAAATGGCATGCATATTTGTTTGTTAACAGTCTTCCAGCTGTTGGCTGAGCCAACCCTTGATGCCAGTTTACAATAAATTTATTACCAGCCTAATGATAATATAATTACTCATTCATCTTTCATATTATTAAGTATATTATTCCATGCTCGATAAAACCATTAAACAAAGCTTTTATCATTAGGCCTTTGTAAAACTGCTTATAAAGAGCACAGAAATAGTAATATTCTAATTATTTTTTATTTGTGTATTAATGACCCCAGATGATGTGCCTATCAATGTATAAAACAGCTAATTGGATTTATGTATTAATATGGTAATTATTTTTAGTGCATACGAGTTTTCTAATAACATGTTGCTAATATTGGCTATGGCATTAGGGATCACTTGTAGATTATCTTTTAAGTAAACCTTACTAAAATATATTTTATGATCATATTTATAATTTGTGTGTGTGTTTTACTCCAGAAAAAGAATAATCCCATGATATTTATGTTTGTATTATATCAATTTTTTTTTTCTACTCAGCTAAAATATGCAGGACGTGGGTCTCTAGCAGCTCCTGCCGTTGGGATTGGTGAACGCCATCAGCAAGAAATACAAGAAGTATTAACCCAGACATTCCAGAGTTGATCTTACTATTTTTTTAGAATCCTATTTTTTAGCCAACTTCATTTCTAATCATGTCTTATAAGTTCTGTATCACAATGTTTTTTTTTTATATATATTAATAGAGCTTAAGAATGTATTTTAATACATATGTCCAGATAATATCTAGTTGACTAAAGCTATTGAAAGCCTCATGCTGGGGATAAACATTAGTTTTGTATTTATCCCTATCAAACCATAAAGCAATATCGGAAAGCACACCTTAAGTTTCTGAAATGTATGATGTGCTAGATTTCCCTGCCCACTCTGCGATGAGACACCATCAGTAGTTTTCTTGTAGAAGTGAATAACTCAACTACTCACTTTCTGAAACTTAAAGTATTCTCAATGAGATGGGCTTACGGTTTGATTTTACAAAACAGTAATTAAACTTTGTTTATACTGGAAGTTAAAAAAATATGTATATATTTGAGTGTTAGTGTCAGGCTTTGGTATGCGCAGAAGAAAAAATGGGAACAGCCTTTTTTATTCCGTGCATGTGTGCGAATGCCAAGTACAAAAGGAAACCATATAATTATAGCTATATATATATATATATATATATATAAGAGTTGCATTGCTTTTTTGTAGAGTTTAATACAATCAATTTTGTTGCAGGGCTTAAATAAAAGCTTTAATCATGTGGCTTACATAAAAACTTAATGGAACTAGATATCAAAAATTAAAAAAAAAAGGGAAAAAAAAAGCAGATAAACATGGCTACTAAGATTAGCACAGTTTGGCATGATATTCAAGATCAGCTCTGAACATTTGGGGTTTTGGCTTTTTAAATTTATTTTTGACAACAAATATTGAAGAAACTGATTTATAAATTTAATAGTGAATGTTAAAATTTATAACTTTTTTTAATCATGACATTAAATGAGTCATTAATTTTGTAGGCTATTTCCACTTAGAGATATGTGAATTAATTACAAAAGTACTCTGTAATAAAACTGTTAATTCTGTTCAGAATCATGTTACAGAACCAGTGCATAAACATTATTCCTCTTCCTCTTTCCCATTAATCTTTACAACAATATATGTACACACACAACACAACCAGTAATATACAGATACCCCACCATCATTGGTTTATCATGTCTTACAAAGCATCAAGTACACACACACAATTGTGAATGCAAGATGCCACAATTGACAGAGTTAACAGACTTCCAGCACAGAACAATAATTGGGTACCACATTAGCAATCAGTCTGTATGTGACATTTCAATGGCACTGAAGATCCCTGTGTTAATGATAGATGATGTAATCTGCAAATCGAAGCAGGCTGCTGCCAAAACCTTTACAAAACAATGCAGAGATCTCCAAAGCTGATGGAACATGACAGGAGAACCCTGTAAAGAATCCTCTGGTCAGAATGGAAGTCAACATTGTCACAGCACACCCACAGTCCCTCAGTGAGATAAAAGGTGCCTCCGTAGCCAGGTGGGCAGGAGCAGCAGTGCATAGCACACGCAACTTGATTAGACCGGGTTCAAGCCCGTGACCGCCAAATACGGAGGATGCGGAAAAGTCAGGGAATGACCACTGCATATCCCCGGAGCAACATAGCCTTAGTTGCTAATGCTCCTAAAAACCAAATAACAAACAAACAGTGAGATAAATAGGACACATGTCAGAGCTACCAGTATAGTGTGCAGCTATTTATAAAATGGCAGACACCATCTTGCTTGGTGTAAGGTTCATTGTTCTTGATCCTTAGATTAATGGAAAGCTGTATTTTTGAGTTACGAATCATGGTACATGGTCTGCTAGTATCAATCGTGCCTGGGTGTAGCAGATGCTTGGAATAAGCTACCTGCCAGACTGTATCATCCCAACAATGAAGTTTGACAGAGGCAGTGTAGATGGTCTGGGATTTATCATGATTTGGCCTGGGACCATTTTGGACAAAACCATTAATGGTTTGTCCAAAATGTAAGTTCTTGAGTAAATAGATGTCCTGGAAAATAATGCATTACCTACATTGCGGAAGTAGGTTGGGAAACCCCATACCCATGTCATACTGCTTGCATTGTGATAGACTAGTTTGAGAACATGAGCATTGAAAAGTTGAACTGGCAAGCTCAGAGTCTTGACCCCAGAACCTCTGGGATGAATTGGATTGTTTGGTCCTTGTGAGGAGAGACTGCTGCCCAAAGAAGGGAGCTGAACTTGTCACCACTTTGAAGGCAAATAATGAAAAATTGGAGGATATTTACAAAAAAAAAAGAATTGACAGAAAGTGTTCCAAGCAGACTAGAAGCCATAAAAGCTAAAGGCTTCAGCAGTGGCAGCACGTGACTGATGTTTGGGAGTCTGCGTCTTAAAGTTACATTAAATTGCATTGGTTATAAGACATGTAGACATACACAGTAATAATAATAAGCAAAATAAAAATACTACAAAACATTAACTAGACATTTACCATTAACAGACTTGAACTTTTATTTAAAAACAAAATCCATTCTTCGGTTTTTATCTGTTGAAAATAGATTAATAACTTTTTCATTTAAGTTTGGTGCACTGTTGACCAAACTTTTCTCTATTGAAAGCATTGCTTGAGCATTTAGCCTTTCCTGATTCATAGTCCTCCTGAAGTAGTCATCGGAATGGTCAAAAGAACTTTTATGAGTTTTATGTTCACCAAGAACTAAAGCTAGATTATTTTCTGAGATAAATTTCAGCAAGTCAGTTAATTTGCAATAATTGTGTAGATCATCTCTGCTATAGAAAACTTGTAATTCCGTAAGAAGTTTTTCTATTTCAATCATGGGATATGCCTCAGTAGTCTCTCATACCACTTCCATGGGCATTTTTGTACGAAAATAACGAAGTTCTCCTTGTTAAACAATATAGCAGGAATTAAATTGCTTTGTAAAAGAATATCTCTTGCCTATGTCAACACTTATATAGTCACATACTTCTTTCACTTCAATCATGAGGAGCCTCCATAGCCAGGTGGGAAGGAGCAGCAGTGTGTAGCACACGCTTCTTGATTAGACCGGGGTTCGAGCCCGTGACCACCAAATACGGAGGATGCGGAAAGGTCAGGGAATGACCACCACATATCCCTGAAGCAATATGGCTTTAATTGCTAATGCTCCTAAAATCAAAATAACAACAACAACTTCAATCGTGAGTGTTTTTGAAAGATTTTCACAGTACATTAAATTCCTTATTATCAGAATGGCATTCTTAGAGTTTCCTATATGTTCATGTATTTTAACTGTCTCAATTTCTCGAGATGTTGCATTTGATTATAAATAACTTCCATGTGAGGCATTATCTGATGGAAAAGTTCTAACCAGAACTTGAATTTTTCATTACTCAAGGTGAACAAAATTGCAGTTGCTTCTGAAATCGTCTTATCTGAGTTTGCTGTCTCTTGTAGTTCCTCCATGCACTTTTTTTAAGGATTCAAAATTTTCATGAACGCTGTTCACAGTGCGTATATCGAAGTTCCATCTTGTAGGGGAAGTTCGAGCAATGCGGCTGTCCATATGCTTTCTGAGAACAGAGAGAGACGCTGTGGTAATCTCGAGAAAAATGTTGGTATCAACACGAAGTTCGAAAAGAATATTCTTGAATCTTGGGTACTACTTGCTGCATTTCTCATTCAGTTGGTGTGCATAGCAGTGAATAAAATGTGCATTTTTGTACACTTCTTTTATTTTAGCCTGAACTTCCCCTTTCTTGCCTTTCATCACACTTGCACCATCAAATGTCTGAGCGATCAGTTTTTGAGTATTTCCTTCGAGGATTATGTCTAACTGATCTAGAATGCACTTCAATATTCTGTCTGCCATTTGCTTTTCCAGAGTGAAAAAAACCTCAAAAACGCTCAAAAATGTCTCCATTCAGTTCATATCTCAGAACAATTATCATTTGTATATGTTCTGAAACATCTGTTGTGTCATCAGCTATGACAACTACGAATGAAGCTTCTTTAATTTTTCTTTTTATTTCATCCCAGCTTATTTGCAGCAAACAGTCAAGAATATCATTCTGAATAGTTTTTGAAATGCTTTTAAATGCTGCATTACTTTCTAAATAGTTCTTTAAATTGGAATCTAATGTACAGGCGAAATTTATTAATCCTCTGAATACTCCGTCTTTTTCATCATGTCCACATAAAGGAATTTCAAACTGTCCACAAAATTTAATGCAGTCTATTATTTTAGATAATACCTCATAGTTCTTGGTAAATTTTCTGTTATGTTTGCAGATCGAAAGTCTGTAGGCCTCACTGAGCTGTTCTTTAATATTTATGCTTCCTAAAAGAGATAGTGAAATCACATTAATCAATATGTTTCTTTGAACTCTCATGTTTTAGTTTTTTTCTTTCATTCTGTTTATGTTTGTAAAGCCACTTTTTGTCCACATTAAGTCACCTCTGAACAGTAAACATGGAAAACAAAACAATGCATTTTTAACTTCACAATCACAAAGCCAACTTTTCCTTTGGTACCATTCAGTTTTAAAACTGCGAATGTATTTCTTATTCCCCGTTGAGAAATTTGAATCTTTGGTGTGGGGCGAATTGTGAAAAACTAAGTTGCTGAAGTTTATTCACTGTCACGCAATTTACTTCATGGGAAAGAATGGAGGCCATGATCGAATCAAAATTTCACAAAATCATGTGTCATAGAAATAATGTTTTACTTACACATCACCTCATAATATAACTTCAACTTACCAAGTTCAAGCTCAATTTGCAATTAAGCTGTAATGACATAATTACACTGTTGAATGTTTACTAAACACTGATATTATTTAGTTACTTAATGGGAATTTGGGCGAATAACAAAAAGACACCAAAATTGTGGCTACACACCCATTATTGTCAATGATGACGTCTGCACTGTGCACTTTACAGTGACTGATTCGTTTCATCCATAAAAAATATATATTGGCAAGTTGCCAATGGCAACCAACTACCAGATATTCACTGGAATGCAAAATGTGTCACTGCTGTGTGCACAGTGAGGCCTACAGTTAATTAAACTTCAAAGTTGGAAATGATTTCATGTTTTTATTCGTTTATTATTGAAATGATTACTGGAAATAAAGGATGTGCATACTATATTGCGGGTCCTGTTAATAAAAAGACTCATTGCGTTACATTGTTTTTCACAAAATTTCATATAACTCCGTTCTGGATTATATATCTAGTTCCGTATATCTAGATTTAAATAGCTGGGGGTGCTGCGGTGCCTATGGACGAGCCGCCTCTGGGCTTCAATATATATTATTAATTTTTCTGTAATTAAAGGTTATTTTTATATATGCAGATGTCTGGATATTAATGGTAGGGCAGTGTATATAGAGGCATTACACTGTTGATATATGTATATTGATATGTTGTTATTGAAAAAAATTAATATCACCAATGAACACATAAGTGGGCAAAATTTAATTAAATTTACTGTGTTTGATTAGCAAGAATTTTACTAGGAGTGAAGCAATAATGATTCAAATGTTGGGGGGGGGGCAACAATTAGATCTGAGCGGCTGGGACTTTCAGACATATCCAGAGAGAGAGAGAGAGAGAGAAAAGGGGACCATACAACAAAATGTGTGCTATATAAATTAGTTAACAGTCATTTGAATTTAGTCTGTTTTGTTCAGCTAGTTTTATTTTAATATCACTGTTGTAGAGGAGGCAAAATACTTGATGTAGCAGTTACAGGTGGAGTAAACTTATACTCAGTAGTCATATTTTCTGCAGAAGTCCTCATGGGTAGCACAGTGGATTACTGCTCTCTATTTCCAAGCATGGCTTCAATTTTCACTACCTGCCAAAGTTGAGAAATATTTCCTGTTGGGATGGGAGAAACTCCTGGGCATTTTTTTATATTGTGGACAAGTTAATCTTTGGTGAGTGTATTAATACACAGATCCTACAAAACTAAACTGCAAAGTATATACATTTTGCACACAGTATACCAATAGCTATAAGTGAGAGTTGGGTTGCACACTTAGAATAATAGATTTACAAATATATAAATGAATTCTCTGTTTAATCCTTTCAGAAGTATATATGCTGTCTACTTCTTCATGTGTGGTGTTGGGGGGCAATGTACATATAGCTATTGGAATTACAGGGAAAATCTTTAAATGGTGGCTGCAGCATGGAAGGTTGAAGGTTGTAATTAATAGTTACTCTTCAGATTGGACTCATGTAAGTAGTAGTGTTTACCAAGGACTTGTACTGGGATCACTGTTGTATTTCATTTTCTTAAATGATGTTGAAGAAGGGAGGGGAGTGGAAAACAGTTTATTCACTGATTTCCAAAAGTTAAGTTACAGCTGACATAGTTCAACTTGATATAAAAGAACTAAACATTTTTGGTAGTATTAAGGCTCACAGAAGCAGGTTCCCCACCATCCCAGGAAAGCTATTTGTAAATGGCTAATCCCTGGTCTTGTGATTAGCTCCATTAAATGACAACACAGTTACATGCTGATGAGATTTGATATTGAATCAGTGTTCACCAGCACCCCCCCCCCTTCCTTAAAAGGCAGCTAAACTTTGCTTGGCCTAATTTAAATCCTTCCAGTTCTCTCCCCCCCTCCCAACTATTTCTGATATTCGAAAACTTATGGATCTTCAGTAGAGCATATTTCTAGTTTCAAACAGCATTTCAGTAAACATGAAACCTCTGTTATCCCCACCCCCATACTGTGGGTCTTACACATGTGGACAGCATACCATATGGGAAAAAAAAAAAAAAAAGTTGACATGATAATCATGCTTTCCTGATTGTCCAAGATCCTAATGTTGAGTGTTCTCTGTAGAAGTGGAGCAAGATCATTTTATCCCTCTTAGATGTCTCCATCAGAAACACTTTCATCCACACCTCCATATGCTGATAATTCATGAAAGCTAGAGCTATTTGAAGGACTCTGTCTTCTCTCCCCCCCCAAAATCTTGCTACATGAGAGGGGAAAAGACTGATTACCATAATGTTCCTTACATTGTCTAGTTCTAGACAGTATAAAGAACATCTTAATAACAGCTATCCCTCCCCTTCTACATATCAGTCTACCACATTTCCCAGTTTTAGGGAAAGAATATCAAACTTGGTTAACAGAAAATTGAATTCTTAGTAATTCATCCCTCCCCAACAGAAACTAGAGATTCTATTTATGAGGTCACTTGCCATGTGGAAATTCATATATAGAAAGTACTATAGCATTAGCTGAAAGTCTGCCATAAAGGATACTTGAAATAATGTGGCTTTCCATTCCATTCTATTTCAGAAAGCCATTCCTTTGATTTAAAAAAAAAGTCCCAACATCAAAGTGATACATCACATCTTTGATGAATGGAATTTTTAAGAAGCATTCCAAATCAAGTTAAACTGCTCTTACCATATTAACAGAAATAAAAAAATTCACCATTACTCCCCACTAGTTTCCACTTTTACTTCATAAATTACAATTCTCCTCTCATCCCAACACCTCCATGGCTTAAGTATCACTGAAGTGGTACTGTTGTACTTATGTCATTAGCATTAGTAGTAGCATTGATGCAAGAAAGCAAGCTTATATAGCATCAACCAAAAAAAAAAAAAAACACTTCCCATTTCACTTAACCATTTGCTCCAAAAAGGATGTCCAGTACTTCCTTGAATTTATTTAAACTATCAACTTCCACAACGACAAATAGAAGTTTGTACCAGAAATCAACCACAATCTGCAACTGCCTTTCTTCAATTTCAATTTATGTCCCCTCAAGTACATAATCTGAGCAAGAGAAAAAATCCCATCAGCACTGAGCTTGCTCAAACCATTCAAAGCCTTAAACATCTCAAACCAATCACCTTACAGGTGCCTACTCTCCAGGTGCTGTAATTTCCAAAAATTAAGCCTTTCCTGATAAGAGCAACTCTTTGTTCCCCTCATCAATCTTGTTGCCCTTTTCTGTACTCATTCCAGCAGCTGTACATCCTTCATAAAATGAAGCTTCCATACTATTATTACTACTACTACTTAGCCACATGGTGCAAGGAAGCCTGAGGCTTATGCTGCACCAGCCAAAAAAAAATTCCTGAGTTACCCTGAGAGAGAGAGAGAGAGAGAGAGAAGTAGAAGGGAATCACTAAGAAAGAGAAGAATAATGATATCCAGCTCAGGACCCTAGGTGTGCCAAGACCATACTCACCAGATGTGAGCCCCTGGGGTGAAATATATGCAAGGTATGGCCTTACCATTGCCATATACAAAGGGATAATCACCCCCTTATCCCTGCTAGCAAAATTCCAGTATATTATTTACAAGACCCCCCCCCCCCATGAACTGATCTGGCAGCCTGTCTGCACAATATTCATTTGGTTTGCTCAGCTACCTGCACAGGACCATCTATAATAAGTGGACCAATCTGATTCATCCCCCTTCCTTCTAGAGTTTACATAAGTAAAAAAGTATTTGCTCTTTTTCTTAACCTCCTTTGTGACTTGATTACAGACTAGGTTATATCTACCCTAGGCTTCTGTGTTGCCTGATAATTTTTTTTGCATCGCATGCATTTTTATTCTCTACTACGAGTCTCATTAGTTCATCTGACATCCATTTAGGACTAAGTCTTGAACAGCATTTCTTAGTTGGTAGGAAGAGCTTAGTAGCTACTAAGATTAATTACTTGACTGCTTCCCATTTAGAATTTCTGTTGGAAACATCATCATTTGGTCCCACTGCATAGAATTTAAAAAATGTCTGCAACGACCATAGTCACCTTTGATTTTAAAGCAAAATCCTTCTCTTTACTCCTGATGGTAGCTACATCTTTTAGTAAATACCACATCGGTACATTGTGATCACTGCCACCTAGTGGTTCCTTTATTTGATTTACAAATAATCATTGCTGATAATCAGATCCAGAGTATTACTCTGTCTGGTTGCCTCTCAAAGATGCTGCTATAGAAAACAGTCATCCAATAAATCCACAAAAGTGTTGCTAGTGTGCAAGTGACCACCTCAAGTTCCAGTCAATATCTGGGAAGTTAAAATTGCCCATTATAAGACATTTTGATTTACTGGCCCACTATTTCTCTGTACAGCTGTTCACTGTACTCATCAGAGTCATTTGTCCTATAACACACTCCTACCCTCAATTTTGCTTTCTCAGTGCTTATGTCACACCAAACTGACTTGACATTGCACTGTCGTCCACTCATGTCAACTGGATGCACTCTTCTCTTCCTATCCCCTCTGTACACATTGTACTCCTCAAATTCTGCATTCCTTATATCTGTGTGACAACATCTCTGATATCCCAATATCCATCTTTGATGTCTTGACCAGCACTTCAAATTCATTAAATTTATTACTATACTCCTAACCCTGGTGTGCATGCAAGTACACATGCATCTGTTCTTACTATTAGTTACCATAACAGAGCCCATGTGTTTACTTGTTCCATGATGACTCCCAGTACCTTGCTTTCCAGGCTGCTGCTCATTCCAATAGAAGCAATGCAAGAATCACTTTCACCTGCAGCTACTGTTATTCTATTAGTCTGTGAATCCTTACAAGCTAGCAGTTTTCTGACCCGCCTACACTGCCTCGATAGCATCAGTAAAACTTCTCACACCCTTTCTATTTAAGTGTATCCCATCCCTGTAAAAGCAGTCTCTCCTGTTGACAAGCACAGACCACACTGTGAAAGGCTCATTGGGTAGAATTTTTCTCAATCTCTCCAGGAACAAATTGATTGACAATGCTCTCATCATCTACTCTTCCTCTCGTATCCTGGCAGAATTGCAGATACTTTCAATGTTAACCCTAACTTACGCCTGTTTTAAACAGTGACCTGTACTTGCTAAGTAAATCTGCAGATCTCCTACTCTTAATGTCTTAGTGCCAGCATATCAACTTTTGTGCCCTTAAAAGATGTTATCTGATTTACAATGTCATCAACTTTTGCTCCTGGTAAACACCTATCCTTTTTGCACAATATATTTCCTGTTTCCCTGACAATATATTCACCAACAACAACTAGCTCCCTGTGGGACCAGTACATTCTGCCTTGGGGATTGCCGTTGTTTTGCCTGATGATGAAGTGCAAGCTGTGGTGTTGATGTGGGCAGCTGAGAGCTTTATGGGCCCCCAATTTAAATCCTCCGAGGGTATCCACCCTTTTTTTCGAATCCTTTCATGAAGGCCCATAACAATGCTTAGTTGACACCTAACAATTGCACACTTTACATCGAGTTCACACAAAGACCCTTGGTAATACATGTCCCATTCCTGATTGCTCTGTAAACATCAAACAAACAATACATTTCATAAGCCTATGATTCAGAAGACAACCATTCCCTCGGTTCTCCCCTGAGCCAAAGCACTCGCACTACCTTGTTCCTTTTGCTTTGCTGCTCTGGTCTGAGGCATGATTTTGGTTAATTTTCGATATAATTAAAAATACTGCAATAAACTTAGATCCTAATGCATTAATGACACTATACACTTGTTCTGCTATTGAATTTACAGTATATGTATTTTGTATCTCCTATCAAGTTACATTTGTAAATTCTAAATAGATAATAAATTTAACTACTACCACCAACCTACATGATTCATGAAGTTGCTTTAAATCAGGAAGTAAAGCTTCTGCCCAATAAAAAAAACAATTGTGACCTGCATCACAGCCAACCACAGCTTAGTTTGTTGCAATTACATTGTAAAAATCAGACCATTTGCAAAAGCCATAGGGAATGCTGAGGAAATTCTTTATGGAAGTGGAGCATGCTTCTTTGCTATTACAGAAAGAAGCTCAACTCCCCCCACCTGCAACAGGCAGTCTGAAACTTACATCATGTTATGTTTCACAGTTTAATTTTCAAGTTACAATACTGTTGTACAGTGGCGGACAAAAAAACTGCATCACTTGTGAATTTTGCACTGCACTGTGGGTTGCAGAAATGTTCGAAATGCATTTGTTAGATGGGATATATATCTCTGCGAATGAAATCCAATAAAAAGACTCCAACTCATATACCTAATTGCCATAAATATCATCCCAAAGAGCAAAATGCATAATTAATGGAAATATGAGAAATCATATAAATGACAATCATGACAACCAGTCATACATTTTATTGAATTTATGTTAGTAAATTAATAAGAGGAGTTTACCTCAATATAGTACGTAGAACACTTCCGTATGATACCCTCCAGAAATTAAAACGGAAAAAACGAAAAAATCGACAACTTATCGGTACATTAAAGTAAAATATAAATAATTAAATAATCAATTTAACACAATTCAAAATCAATTTAAAAAAATTAAAATTCAAATTAACGCAATTAAAAGAATCTAACGAAAATATTCAAAACGATTTTCCTTCCTGAAGCTGACAATGCTTTTCGACCGACTGTCGTGATCACAGGAATGAAAATTACCGAATCAGGCTAAACCTGCAACTTAAATAGTGATTATATGTCTTCGCGCATGCGCGTAAAGGTCCACGCATCGGAGATCAAATATGGCCGCCGAACATTAACAGAATTCTCGTGTAATTTAATTTCAACGGTTTCTGCAATTAATAGTCGCGTATAATTACGTTGAACGTTAAGTATTTTGGCCTCGTTAAATAAAAAATGTTCTTTTAATTGCATTAATTTGAATTTTAATTCAAATTAACGCATTTGAATTTTAATTCAAATTAACGTATGTTCTTTTGTGTTAATTTGAATTTTTTTAAATTGATTTTGAATTGTGTTAAATTGATTATTTAATTATTTATATTTTACTTTAATGTACCGGTAAGTTGTCGGTTTTTTCCGTTTTAATTTCTGGAGGGTATCATACGGAAGTGTTCTGCGTACTATATTGAGGTAAACTCCTCTTATTAATTTGCTAATATTATTATCAACGTAGAACATATTGAGTATTACAGCTCTGATTCATACTATCTAATTGAATTTATGTGTACAAACTGAAATGAAAAGTTAACGTAATAGTATTATGTACTGTAAATCTGCAAAATAAGTCCTCTATTTTGTTGTTCCTCCTCGAGCTGCAATTACAGCCTTGCAACGATCTGGCACAGAGTTAATCAACTTCTGGATATACGGTTGCACAATTTCGTGATACCATACCCTTACAAAGCTCTCTTGCAGCTGGATCTTACTTGTTGGCTTCTTCTGAGCAATTTTAGCAATTTTCAATAGGGTTCCAATTTGGACTGTTGCTGGCCCAGTCCAACACTAATGCCAGCATTTCTGAGGTACTGACTGCATCTTAAGTGAGAAAAACGAGGGAAAACATTGGTGAGCATGTTTTAAGCCTTGTGAGACAAGAAGGTAAACTCATTGTTAAATCTAAATAGCATAAAACTTACCAATTTTGCTGTGTGGCAAGGTGCTGAGTCCTGTTGAAAAATGCAGTTTTGGACATCGGTGTGGTGATCACTAATAACGGGTTTCAGGCACTCCTCCAAGACAGCAGTGTAGGTTTCTGCATTCACCGTTCCGTTAATAAACTTAATTTGCCCCACCCCTTTGCTTGTTATACAGACCATCGGCCCGGCGGGGAACTTTACAGTCGGTGTTATGCAGTCAGGATGGTATGCCTCCGATTTTCGACTGCTGACATATCGCTTCCTATCTGAGCCATGCAGGTTGAATTTCGTTTTGTCAGAAAAGATGATGGTGTCGCATTGCTCTTTTGTCCATGAAACATGCATTTTAGCCCAAGCAAGTTGCTTCTTTCTCATTTGTTGGGTCAATAAAAGCTTCTTGTTGGGCTGATAGGCATGCAGACTACATTCTGAAAGCCATCTTTGCATAGTTCGTGCACTTGTTTTGACACCAGAGGCCATCTCAAAATCCAGTTTTAGATCAGGAGCACTAGCATGGTGATTACAAAGGCGTAGCCGTTTTAAATATCGACCTTGGGAAGGCGAGGTCACTCTCTTATGGCCTGATCCAGGTCTTCTCGTCACATCACTGGTTTCAAGCTTTAATTTCAGCACCCAGGATACTGTTGACTGTTCGCAGCCTATTTTATCAGCGATAGCACATATAGAAAGCCCTTCCTGGGACAGAGCAACAGCTACACTTTTTTTTCTTGGTGTCAACTGAACATATGGATCCATGCTTACACCTCTGCAAAACAGGATACTAATGAGCGTGTATACCCTTCCAGTGCCATATTTATAGAAACAGCTGATGCAATACCTTTGCTTTGCAACAAACAAAATGACTGTAATCAAATATCTTATACGTTTCACTACAAATGTTACTTTTTTTTTTTTTAAGGTGATGCAATTTTTGTGTCTGCCACTGTAATAATTAACAAAACTGAATAAGAAATGCATACAGAATATTTTTTTTTTTTTTTTTTTAATTTCCTTGAATGCTGCTGTTTGAAGTGAAGGTTCTCTTCAGTCATAAAAACTGTTAAGCACTCCAGAACATGGAAAGGAGTCACCATCCCACTTCAGTCATAGTTTGGTGGGAATTCTACAGCAGCCTTACTGAAGTACTTTGTCAAACTGCCAAGACAGCTGTACTAAGATGTTCTAGAAAAGGTAGTGAAGCTCTTGAATGAAATTACATTTGACAAACAGCACTAGTCATTCCCAGCAGGATTCTGCTACTAATCAAAAGACAGAAAACAAAGCCACAGTGGCTCTCAAGCACAATTTCTGAAGTAATTATGGTGTCGATTTTATCCCTATGTTAGCCTGGCCTATAGCAGACAAAATTCCTATTAATACATTTGCTGCCACCTATATTTGAGAGGCCATTCATGTGCCTTAAATTTTAAATGTTAAGAAATAACATTTCAAAATCCTCAACATTCTGATAATTCACAAATGAAAAATAATCAAAAAGTAATTGTCTAGAATTCATAGCTAAAAGCAAACTCTTACTTTTGGGCTGAGTGCTGTAAATCAGAACAAAACTGAAAAGTTTAGTCTATGTATATAAACTAATCTCAACACAAGCAAAAAATAAAAATGTGTATCAAACTATAAACAAAGACGAATTGTTGATGCTAATAGCCCAGAGTTCCATCAGTGTGCTAACAGAATCAAATAGTTCACTACGTGTGCCTGTACTTTTTGACCATTTATACATGCTAAACAGCCTCTAAAAAGTTGCCCATGGCCAGCTTCCCCATGTTTGTGCATGTTTTGTTGAAGGCAAGTCAATTATAATTATGTAAGCAACTAAGCATGGTATGTCAATAAATTTTTTCTCATGTAAATATGTTGTCATAATATTTAATTAAAAAAAAAAAAAGTAATTGCCCTCAAGTACTGGATCTGATCTTGTTTCTTTGGTTGTTTTGAGAGTAATTTTTAATGGGCTAAGCTATAATTTCTCTTTTTGTATGTAAATAAGCTTATTTAATTAAATACCTATTTCCTGGCCCCCTCAAAAAAATTGATAAAAATGCAGTCTCACCTAAAAGAAAATTTATTAGTATAAAACCCTGCTATTTTAAGTAAAATCAAAAAACATTATTTCTGACTGAGAAGGCTACAGATGAAACGGTATTAACACCATTTTTTTTAATAAACACACAATCCCTGAAATAAAAAGTTTTGTAAAAATTAATTCTACATAATTGGAAAAGACATTCCCATTCCTTTACATGCTTTTTCTATGCATAAAAGCAGCTTTTTAATGTCATGAGTATAAATATGTCCAATATTGCCAATCCTGAATGTATTAGCATCAGTAACTTTGCCTGGATATATCACCTGATCTGCAAGACAAATAAATGGAGAAGTTGACTTCTTTAAGCACAATTCCAATAAAACAGCAAGCACGTGTGCAGGGTGTTTCAGTTTAAAAAGATGCTAGTGTCTACTCACATATTTAGGCTTTTTAGACTATTTGTTATATTTGTATTGAAATTTTTGAATTTGATATTAAAATTGAACTAAATAGTACCATTTAGGTTTTACAATTTCTAAATTAAAATTTTGCACAATAAACTGCTTTATCCTCAACAGGAAAGGTGATTCCCATCCTTGGTTTAGTCTTAAAAACATCACTGCACTTCTGCGATGAGTGAAGTACATTTTATTTGAAGAATGAAAAAAAATAATAGTAACACAATGGTCATAGCATGTGGAGACATGACACAAACTGCCAGTCGTGTGTACTGAAGAGTGAACATATATAAATGGTGCATAAGTGGGTACTACTCTTATGAGAGTTTTTGTTTCAAATTGTTACTTTGAGTTGGGAAAAAAAAAGGCTGACAGACACTTTTGGCATGTTATTTTCTTATTTTTCTGTGCAATTGTACAAAAATAAGTATATAAAAAAAAAATTAAGTTTATAGTATTTTGTATTTATATTTTTCAGCACTGGTAGTAACATACTTATGGATCACCCTGTAGAACCATCTTCCTCCCCCCTTTAAAATAAAATTGGTTTACGTTCATTTCAAAAATATGGCAATAAGAAATACTAGACTAAACCAGACTAAACCAATGACAGAGTAATTTCCCATTGAGAAAAAAGCAAATTAGGCAAAATTTTAATTCAGAAATAAAATCTGAATAATAATACTTAATCCAATTTTAACATCAAATTAAAACTTTTGCCCAAATATGACAAAAAAAGGTACAGACAACAGAGAGCCTAAACCAAAAAAATAAGATGAGATAGACTCTGTCCCCTTTTAATTGAAACATCTATATAGTGCAAACTTTTTTTAATTTATCAATTTTACTTAGGAATACTGCACTTTGAATATTATGACAATACAATCTTTTTAATATTTGTAGAAATTGAGAAGATAAGTCCTCCCACACCCCCTCCCAACCAATGTCTGGTTTACAAGATTAAAAAAGATGGTATTTTCCTAATATAAAAAATATCTTTCACCACCTGTACCCACAACTCAAACTTTTTTTCATTTAAAAAACAATTTAGAAAAAGACTTTTGTAGACTATTTATCCTTTCTTCCATCACAAATCAACTATACTATTAATATTGCTGTATCAATAAAGAAATGAAGTTGGTATGCACTGGTACTCAAAACTTAACAAAATCCTTATATTATATTGTGACAAAATATTTGTCACAAATGTGATAAATAAAACAAGGTTTTTTATTAAAATACAGCCATAGGATTCTTTATCCGTACACTATGCTTTGAACATCAGCTGACCTAGGATTTTATTGTCTGGATAATCTGCTAGACATCAACTGATTATGATTACTTCATGTTGAGTCAAAGTTTTGTTCATAAAAATGGTCCTGCTTTCAAGAGCATTTCCAAAGCTCCATCAGAAAGAGAAGATCCGAACATCCTCCCACACCCAATATTACTAAAATACCAGTGGTGACAGGATAATTTGTGATATTTCAAGCTTCTTGTGCACTTGCCAGTTCCCCAAGCAAGGACAACTGTACATAAGTTTTCCTTACCCTTAGCAATATCAAGGAATACCAGAAACTTGTCCACAAAAAAATTCAAATTTGAAAATGATGAACTGCCAAATCAAGAAATTTGAGCTACATCTGCATTTATAAGAACAATTTTCAGTAGGAAGTTCTGCACCATGTAGTCATTTGCAGCAATAAAGTATTTCCTCATTTAACAAAAGAAGACCATGACTTTTGTAGAAGAAATGCCTAAGGTGAAATCAGAATCATCATTCTTGGCTAGTCTGCTGTGGTGATCAACTTCCAAAACAGAAGTTATTGTTGTTATTTGGTATTTTAGGAGCATTAGCAACTAAGGCCATATTGCTCTGGGATATGCGGTGGTCATTCCCTGACCTTTCCGTATCTTCCGTATTTGGTGGTGACGGGCTCGAACCCCAGTCTAATCAAGAAGCGTGTGCTACACACTGCTGCTCCTTCCCATCTGGCTACGGAGGCGCCAAAAACAGAAGTGGAAGATTCAAAAACTGTTGGCATAACATTTAATTTTTTTTTTATTCCCGCCAGAAGAAAACATGAATAGACTTTTTGTACAAGTGAAGATAACATGCCTGGAGTTGTCAGCTTGCTTTGACCTGTTCTTGAGGAGTTCCTTAATTTGGCTTCTTTTGGATAATGGAAGAATAGAATCTCTTGTGAATTTTCAATAGTATTTCTGAATACAAGAATTCCTGTAGATCCTTCATGCTCTGAAGCAAGTTACTGTGCTGTGAAATTTCTAAGAAGCCGTGTGGCAGATAATAGTAATCTTGTATGGAGATGACACAAGGAATGAAACAAAATCTACCTAACCCCATGAAAAAAACCAGCACAACCTATTATAACATGAAAATTAGGTAACCAGATAAAAACAGCCTGCTTATAACCATTTTCATTAAACAGATCTTTAGATGATTCTAAATGATAACTATTTTTTAGGAACATAAAGAAAGAAAACTGTTGGAAGACACAAAATTCGTGCTATATACATGTGGTTTGTAAAGATAAAGGATAAATTCATTCTCCTTCACAAGATGGATGTGAGTAACCCTTATTACAGAAAGCAAAGAGTAATAAATATAGCGGTGTCCACTTTTGATGACATACAAAAGTTTTGTTATTAAAGTGATGTATTAAAACTGGGCACTATGTATAAGGTATTGTACATTTTATGCAACAAAAATACACAGAAATAAATAGTGCAGTCATTTTAATTGCATGATCTCTCACTAATGAAAATTAGCAGCTCAAGGTGTAAGGTAGGATTGGGTTTTTCTCCGGCAGATAGTTTTCTTATGTCCTCTTGTGATCTTATTCAGAGATTTGGACTAAATGCTTAGATATTCCTTGTGATATTCTACAGGGCATACAAAACTCTTCATGGGGCAGGTCAGCCCTGCAAAGTTTACATTTCCAGTTTAGAGCAATGAACACACTATATTCACAGAACATTTCAATATGAACTGGATTCAGGGTAAGCACCAACTTGAATTGGCACCTCCATATGAAAAGCATCCTGAATGCTCCTAAACACATCTTCAGCCTGGTGGTAATCAACCATCTCTAATGCCAGCCCTGACTAGACTATCCCCACTATACATGATGAAGTGGTGATATTTCATCCAGATTTACCTTTCTGAGTGGTTATTATATTAATCATATACTATTGCAGAGATCTTCTCATGACATTGTGAAAATTCTTAACTGTCACTATTGCTTGAATTTTAGAGTATTAATAAGTTTAAAATCATATAATTCAAAATTAAAAAATAAATAAATAAAATAAAAAGCTACATACCCATATCAAATAAACTGTTGTAAAATATTTCAAAATCAAAATTTTTATCTTTTGGATACAAATAAGAAGTAATTATATAGTTTTTCTGATTATTTTCAATATATTCTGTAAACCCAAATTTCTGCATTCCCTCTCTGAGAATAGAACGATTTGTATGATACCTAACAAATAAATAGGACAGAATAACCGATTAGAACAGAATAACAGATTCATTTATGCATATTATAGTATATTTTCATTTTCTGGTTTAAAAAAAGGTAAAAAAAATTTAAATTCTAGAAAGGGGAAACATCAAATTGTTTTTATATCTGGAAAGGGAAAGTTATAAACTGCCATTAAATGGTAGTTTATAACTTTCCAATAAGAGAAGTAAAATTAAGTCATAAAATGAATAAATTTTAAATATTAAAAATCCTTTGATTTGCACAACTTATTATAACATGTAAATCAAGTAATGATTACTCTGCCTGCCTTATTTTTATTGAATGTGACTTTAGTGATAACTGTTTTTCAGGAACATAAAGGATGAAAACTGTTGAAAAACATAAAATTTATGCTACATACATACATGTAGTTTGTAAATGAAGGATAAATGCATTTTTCTTCACAAGGTGGATATGAGTGACCCTTATTACAGAAAGCAAAGAGTAAACCTTGGTTGATTTCATATCAATCATCTAAGGCAGGGGTTCGCAGTAAAAATTCTGTAATGGCATCTGCTTAGATTTACATAGCTATATTATTATAAACTACAAAATATAACTAATAATAAACAATAAAGTAAAATAAAATTAAATAAAAAGTAAAAATTGCCAAAGAAAGAAACCACATCTCCCATAATTCCTAATAATTAATGTACTATCTTACAGTATATCATGTTAAATAAATGTTTTCCATACTAAAATTTTTTTTTCATTCTCAAGGATCATTGTTATGTATAGGTACTTTTCTTTTTTTTTAGAACCTATGGTACTTAGTATCGTGAATGGGTTGAAAAGTTGAAAGAAAATACTTGTTTACATTAAACTTGAACTTCGGTAGATTGTAATTTTCAGGAAATATGTATGAAGGAAGATGGTTATAGAAAACAGAAACTGAATGAATAAATGAGTAAGAAGAAAAGTTGGTTCTGTGAGTTGGAACTTGGACAGCAAAATGATGTTGACTGGTTGCGGCACGTGTTCGGACTGCTTTGAATGAGAGAGCAGGAATTATAGTAGCCAATTCAGAAGAACAGTGCCATGCAAATATCTATAGAAAAGGCATGCAACAGAAACAGAAAGTCTATGAGACAGAGACTGGAGAGAGACTGTTAGAGATGAGACATCAATTAGCCTAACTGCCCTCTTTTGAATGGAATCTAGAAGCCTAAGAGAAGTTTTGGGGGCACCGCCCCAGATGCAGAAACAATATTCCATGGTAGGGTGGATTTGCAATTTCTACAGAGTCAACAACTGTTTTGAAGAAAGGTAACGCAGAGAGCAAAAGAGAAAACCCAGTTTATTAGATGCAGAGGAAGCAATATTTGTAATGTGCTTTATGCCAAGAGAGATTAGAAGTCGGGGTAATCCCCAAGATCTTGCCTAGAAATTGGAGCGTCATCGAAGATAAGCATAGGAGCAGAAGAATCATTTTTGCGAGATATAAAACAGGACTGAAATTAAGTTATCTTTGCCCCACTGGAGAATAATCTGGAGATCAGCATTTAAGGATTTGGCAGTGGATACTTGAGAAATTGAAGCTGTTTGAGCATTAGCATTAGCAGAGGCAAATGATGCAAGAAAGCAAGCTTATTCAGCATCAGCCAAAAAAAAAAAAAAGAAAACAACCACTACTCCCATTTCACCCCTCCGTTCGTTCGAAATACCTGTCCAGCTGAGCCTTAAATTTATTTAGGCTATCAACTTCAACAACAAGCGATGGGAGTCTATTCCACAAACCAACTGCCCGCTGGCTAAAGGCAAATTTCCGCACATCTATCCGGCATCCGTCCTTCCTCAATTTGAATTTATGCCCTCTCAGGTGATTATTCTGAGCAAGAGGAAGAATCCCATCGGCATTGAGCATGCTCAAGCCATTCAAAGCCTTATACAACTCTATCAGATCACCTCGCCGATGCCTAGTCTCCAGGCTCTGTAATTTGCAAAACTTAAGCCTTTCTTCGTAAGAGCAACCCTTTGTTCCATTCACCAATCTTGTTGCCCTTTTCTGTACTCGTTCCAGCAGCTCTACATCCTTCCTGAAATGAGGCCTCCAGACCTGTATACAGTACTCAAGGTGTGGCCTGACCAATGCCTTATACAAGGGAATAATCACATCCCTGTCCCTGCTTGAAAAATTCCTGTATATCATTGACAAGACACCATGAGCTACTCTTGCAGCTCGTCTGCACTGCTCAGAGAACTTCATATCTGCCTGCACAATTACCCCCAGGTCCTTTTCATTCTCTACCACTGTCAGCGTAGTACCACAGAGTTGATACGTTGATCTGGGGTTACTGTTTCCCATATGTAGTACTTTACATTTGTCAATGTTAAACTTCATTTGCCACCTCTCAGCCCATCTGCTCACCCTTTCCAGATCCTGTTGCAGCAGCATAGTATCAGTAGTGTCCTTAACAACCCTGCCAACCTTGGTATCATCTGCAAACTTGGACATTAAGCCTGATACACCATCATCAATATCATTTATAAATACAGAAAACAACAATGGACCCAACACTGAACCCTGAGGAACTCCACTAATAACATTAGTCCACGTTGAGCAGTGTCCATTGATTACCACTCTCTGTCTTCTGCCACTCAACCATCCCTTTATCCATAGCAGCAATTTGCCTCCAATGCCACACTTCTCCAATTTGTGCAGCAGTCTTCCATGCGCAACAGTATCAAAAGCCTTTCTAAGATCCAAATATATAATATCAAAGTTATTCCCTGCATCCAGTTCTTTTGTGACTACATCATAGTATCCAATCAAATTGGTCAGACAAGACCTGCCTTTAACAAAACCATGCTGTGTCTGAGCTATAACTGAATTCTTGTCCAGATGATCCTGCAGTGCTTCTTTAACCAGTGCCTCCATTAATTTTCCTGGAACCGAAGTTAAACTAACAGGTCTATAATTACTTGTGTCAGCCTTTGATCCTCCTTTGTGAATTGGGGTTACATTTGCACATCTCCAGTCCATGGGTACCTCCCCTGAGTCCAAAGAAGCTCTCATAATTATGGTTAGGGGTTTGCTTACTTCCTTTGCTGCCTCCTTTAATATAACTGGATAGATCCCATCCACCCCGGGTGCCTTTTTTATGTTTATCCTCAACAATTTCTCCTCCACTTTCCTCTCAGTTATTAGAAAATAATCTAGCCCACTGCCAATGTTTACTTCACCTACGACATTCCCCTTCCTGAATAACTCCTCATGTGTGAATGTAGATGCAAAATACTCGTTTAGATTGTTAGCCACCTGAGCTGGATCCTCAACTGTTGAACCATCAACATCGAGTGGACCAATCTGATTCATCCCTTTCCTTCTTGAGTTTAAATAGGTAAAGAACTCTTTTCTGTTTTTCTTTGCATCCTTTGCCAAGGATTTCTCATAATCTGCCTTTGCCTGCCTAATCTCCTTTGTGACTTGGTTACAGACCAACTTATATCTATCATAGGCTTCCATGTCACCCATTAATTTGTATGTATCCCATGCATTTTTCTTCTCTGCCATATGTCTCATTAGTTCATCTGACAACCATTTAGGCCTGAACCTTGAACAATATTTCTTGGTTGGTATGTAAAGCCTGGTAGCTTCCAAGATTAGTTCCTTGAATGCTTCCCATTTTGAATTTGCTTTTGGTAACATCATCAGTTGGTCCCACTGTATAGAATTTAAATACTGTCTCAGACCATCATAGTCGCCTTTACGAAAGCAAAAACCCTTCCCTTTACCTCTGATGGTAGTTACCTCCTTGAGTAAATCCCACTTCAGCACACTGTGATCACTGCCACCCAGTGGTTCCTTTATCTGCAGATTCCTAATGCATGAAGAATCACTACTGATAATCAGATCAAGAGTATTACTCCCTCTAGTTGCCTCCTGAACATGCTGGTGTAGAAAACAATCATCCAATAAATCCACAAAAGCCCTGCTGGTGTGTGAGTGACCAACCCACAAATTCCAGTCAATATCTGGGAAATTAAAATCTCCCATTATAAGACTCTCTGATTTACTGGCCCATTCTATTTCCCTATACAGTATCTTATTATACTCATCAGGCCTATAGCACACTCCTACTCTCAATTTTGATTTACCTATGCTTATGTCACACCAAACTGACTCGACACTGCCCTGTCCATCAATGTCGACTGGCTTCACTTCCTTGGATTTTATGTGTCTTTTAACTAATAGCATAACCCCTCCTCCCCTCCTGTCCTTTCTATACACATTGTACTCCCCAAATTCCAGTTCTGCATTCCTTATATCTGTGTGACACCACGTCTCTGATATCCCAACAATATCTGCCTTTGATGTTTTGAGCAATACCTCAAATTCATCAAATTTATTTACTAAACTCCTAGCATTGGTGTACACGCAAGTATACATGCACCTTTTTCTATTCTTAGCTACCCTAACACAACCCATGTGTTTACTTGTATCACAATGACTTCCAGCAGTCTCTGAAATATCCTGCATCTTGTTTTTCAGGCTTCTGCTCATTCCAATAGAAGCAGTGTAAGAATCTCAAACAGGGCAAGGTTTCTCAAACCGGAAGGTGGAATGCTATCATCAGCAAAACTATGGACAGGATTTCCAGTCAATTAAAGAAAGTCATTAATATACGAGAGGAAAAGTGGGAGAAAACTGAACCTTGGGGAACACCAGCATTAGTGGACAAGTTAGAAGACAGAGAGCCGTCTACTATCACCTGCAGTGAGTGGTTAGAGAGAAAACTGGATACCCCATTACAAAGAACAGCTGGCAAATCATTGGATGGAAGCTTATTTAGAAGACCTTTATGCCAAACATAACCAAAAGCCTTTGAAATGTTAAGAGATATGGCTTGAGTTTCACCAAACTTTTCCATTGAATTTGTCTATAGATGGGTAACATAAGCCAGAATATCACCAGTGGAACAACACTGACAGAATCCATACTGGCGATTGTTGATCAGATGGAAAGTTTCTAGGTAGTTTAAGAGTTGAAGTTAATTGATTTCTCCATCACTTTAGAAACAGTACAAGTAATTGCAATGGGACAATAATTGGATGGGAGGGATTTGTCAACCTTTTTAGGAACTGGCTGGATATGAGCAAATTTCCAAGCAGAAGGAAAAACTCCTTTGGAATAAGAAAGTGAAAAAAGGCGGCAAAGAACAGGAGTAAGTTCAGGAGCATAAGTTTTGAGAACAAGTGGAGAAATACCATCAGGACCTGGAGCTTTCTTAGCATCGAGATTCGTCAAAAGGATTTTGATGGAAGACTGCAGGGGGCATTGAATGGAGTGTGCTGGGAATGGTTTGAGGCGATTTACCAAGATCATCAATACATGAGTTGGAAGAAAAATAGGATGCTAGCAGGTCCGCTTTATCTTTGGCAGATGTGGCAACCGAACCATCTGGTTTTGTCAGAGGTGGGAACAGAGATGGGCTAAAATTGCAGCCAATAGCTTTGGCAAGAGACCAGAATGCTAAGCTATCACCTGGACTAAAAGCAAGTTTTCTACTCTTAGCCTGTTCGAAATCTAGTTTGGACTTATAACTACTTTACAAAGTATAAATAATACTTAATAATAAAAATTATTATTACGCAATGTCGCTTATAAAAACATAGTACTGGAAATATTTTATAATAAAAATTCAGAAATATATGATTTCAGAGAATATAGGCTTAGTGGTTCACATTAAAAATATTATGTTGAAAAGAGTTTCCGATAAAAAATATTACATTGAAAGGGGTTCGGAAGACAAAAAAGGTTGGAAACTGATGATCTAAGGCATACTCTGAAAAAAGTTACCGAATCCCTACAGATAACGCCTCCATAGCCAGATGGGAAGGAGCAGAAGCGCGTAGCACACACTTCTTGATTAGACCGGGGTTCGAGCCCGTCACCACCAAATACGGAGGATGCGGAAAGGTCAGGGAATGACCACCGCATATCCTGGAGCAATATGGCCTTAGTTGCCAATGCTCCTAAAAACCAAATAACAAACAACAGATAACAGATAACAAAAACTTAGATAGATACAGAATACAGATAAATATCAGAAAGGAATCTGCTAAGGCAACCTATTTCCATGATATATAATTTGGAATGCATTTTACATGAAAAACATTTTCATCATATTTAATATAACTGAAACATTAGGATGCTATATAACCTTGAACTTTCACAACATAATTTCTTCTCAGGCATATGGTGGCAGAGAGAAAATTAATGTAACAGAGCAATAAAAAATAGACGTTCAAAATATCAACTTCAGCAAAGTATGTAAATACCTGTATCATACTATCAATTCAAACCATCCTGTTGGAAGTGAAATGTAAATAGAGACTCAGACATTCAAAGTGACCACTACTACTGGCTCAAACACATGCTGCAAGGGAGATATAGATGCAGATAAACTATTCAGGTGATGGAAAGAGCAACATAGAAGCAAAAATAAAAAATTGCTTTCACTTTTTACATGCTACACTTAAGAGTGTGGCAACCAATAGAAATTTCTGCTTGAACATATTATATGCTCTAGCATAAGGGTCACCAACTAGCTGTCCACAATTTTTCACAGACTGCAAGTGCTCTGAACTTAAGTCAGTAATTTGTACATAAAGTAATTATTTTAGTTTTGTATTTTTGTAAAGTGTCTTAATTTGACATGTAACATTTAAAAAACTGATCATACATTGTACTGAATGCTTTCTTCATGTTACTGATAGCATAAAACTACTGGAATATACATAATTTTATCATTAAATGAACAACTATCAAATGAACAAAAACCAAAAATCTTACTACTGCCCTATTATGCAGCCTAGCTACATATACATTAGAAAACTAGTACCTCAGAAGCATAATATTAGTTGGTGGCATGAGGTACATACTGTATGTAGATCTGCCATGATTCTGAGTATGCTGTCAGCATACACAGATGCAAATTACCACTGCTCTAGCATAGAAAGCTGTTCGGATTTTTATAATACTACAATATACATAATTCAGTGATATCACTGAGTGTATATATATACACTGTCTAGTCAAAACATTATGACCATTTACCTAATAGTGAGTATGTCCTCTTCTTGATCTATTATGGCAAGACTATAAAGCCTCTGAACATTGAAGGAGGTATGTGTACCACATCGCTAGGATTTTATCTCATATATTTAGATTGCATCCTACATAGATCTGCAATAATCCATCATGAAGTCTAAACACCAGATCTGTCTATTCGTGTAATCCCAGAGATTTTCTATGGAATTCATATCAGGCAAATTCAGCAGCCAAGGTAGCACCTGAAATTCATTTTCATGTTTGGTGAACCACACTTGAACAATATCAGCAATGTGACAGGGCACATTATCCTGTTGGAACACATCTGCGCCATCTAGAAAGATAGCCACAATGGATAGGTAGTTTTTAGCATTCCAAGTGCAGACTGGGAGTATGAGGGCTCCAAGAGATACCCAAGAAAACATCCTCCGTACCAAAACATTGTCACCACCTGCCTGTTTATTTTTTTGAACCAGGACATTGGAGTGATTCCTTTCTGTAGTTTGTTGCCCTTCATTTACCATCCACACAACATAGCAAGAAACATGATTCATCAGAAAAGGCAACTTTTTCCAGCCTTCAATGGTCTGATGCAAACTTTAAGTGGCATTGGCATTGGGTTGCAGTATGGGCCTTCAGAGTAAGCCATACCTTGACCAGGCCCATACAAAAGAAGGTTCGTTAGATTGTGATCTTAGAAACACTGCTGGTCATGAAACACTCCTGGTTAAATCCATGGTAAACCGTTCTACCATTTTCCATCTATTGGCTCACATAAGGTGTAGGACAAGGTAGGAAGTTCAACACAACCATCAATGAGGTGTGGGCACCTGCCACTGGCCCAGCAACTGCTGCTCTGCCAATATTCATCCTCACTTGGGCCACCTTAACTACAGCACTCCCCAAATAGCCCACAAGATTTGCTCTTTCTGTAATACTCTTCAACAAGTACCTGACAATCATCTCTTTTTCAAATCTCTTACCCATGTCAATCATGTACTTCATAGGGACCACATGCCACAAAACTGCAGCATCACATTTACCAGATAAATCGGGAAGGAACCTATTACTAAAACATGGGTATGGTCATAACATTTTTATCAGAGAATGTAAATATAAGGGGTGTATCTTTTCTTAATTGTCATCATCTGAATCTTCTGTGAATTTTTTCTCGAAATACTCGCCTTTGAACTTGACACACTTTCGCCACCATTGTACCAACGCATTAAATGCTTCTTGCAAGCCATTTTTCAAAAGACTGCGGAGTGTTTCCATTGTGGCTCTGCAAGCATCGTTGTGTCGGATGCTAAACGCTTGCCTTTCAGAACTTTCTTCAGATGTGGAAATAGGAAGAAATCACATGGGGCTGAATAAGGTAGATGTGGCAGAACCTTGGCACCTATGGCAGCGATCACTGCCTGCACAACATTAGCCATATGGGGCCTGGCATCGTCTTGAAGGAGAAACCACTTCACACCAGAAAGTTCAGTCCCACCTGAATATGGCCATAATACAAGGACACTCATTACCACATGCTTCATTCATCTCTTTAATTGTTTCCAAGCCATTTAAGCCCTCTCTGACACAATAACAAATCGCACATTGCTGTTCAAGCTGTATGTCTTACATGATACTTGCTTCAAAACGATCATCAGTAACCTGCAGCTAAAAAAACTCTTCACGCAACACTAGCTCAACAAGTACTGGAATGTGTGCACACAGTTTGCTCAGTAGCGATCAGAGAGAGCGCCTGTAGTGGCAGTTATGTAAAATTCACGTGGTAAACATAAAATTTTGCACCAGGCCACGAATTAAATAATCATCCCTCGTAATACATATATATATATAACAATAATAATAAATGTAAACAATACATTCAACATAATACAAAAAATTGTAATACATATATATATATATATAACAATAATAATAAGTGTAAACAATACATTAAACATAATACAAAAAATTAACAATAGCAGCACTTTACAGTGCTGCTATTGTTAATTTTAATAAGTGGGTCAATCTGCAGTTGCCATAAAAGTTTGGGAAACCAGACTACTAATGTGGAATAGAGTATGGCTTTTATCAAAATTGATTCATAACTCTGGAAAATTTACTGAAGGGAGAGCATTATACTATAACTTATAATGTCAACATTTCTTTATTGCTTTGTTGGAACACATTTCATAATCTTTCAGTAATTGTGCACATTACTATAAGAAGCTCTCTACAATATTAAATTTCAAAAATCAAGCACGATGTAAGGCCCAGTGTTGGTGGGTTTACAAGGTTCTACTATATTACATTATGATCTAATATTATATATTTAAATTATTTCTTTCATTTGTGTACTCTGCATTCCTTTAATTATAAAATGCATATTTTTAGTACTGTAAATTAAATATGAGTGATCTAAACACTGTTCAATGTTATTTTTCAATTATGAAAAATTTGGTTCCTTGCATAAGAGATTTTCCTCACTAAAACATTTTCTGCAAACATTCCCTTTAAATATCTCTTAAATGGGTTTCACTATAACTTAGAAGAATTTAATTTTTAAAATACATTGAACTATTGAAAAAAAGATATGAGAATTCTTTTAATATGTTTATTTACCTGCTTGCCCTTCCTTCTACACCACCTTCCTTATCCAGTTCAAGTAGAGACTGGTGAAATGCTTGAAGTGCATGGGTTGGAGGTGTAAATCTAAACTGTTTTGTCTTTTCCATGTATTCATATTGATCAAACAAATCTAAACTCAAGCTCATGCTGTTGTCTATAACAGATATGAAGTAAAAAATACATATATATACAAAAATAATTTAACATGATATATAAATTAGCTTGATAAACACTTTAATATTAGTTTAATTAACATTGGATTTGTCATTCTAATATTAAATAATCAAAAAACAATAAAAGAATCTATGAGAGATAAAAGAATCAAGAAAAGCATAATGGAAATTAGCAAAACTACATTTATTCAGTTTAATTAATTTCTGTTATTTTTTTTTATATTATGGATAAATGAAAAGTCCTGTGTTTAAAATAAATTAAGAATCTTCAGCTTAAGGAAACTTAAGTGGCAGTCATCATTGCATATCAATATGCAATGATGACTACCACTACCTGGGATTTATTCAAAGAAATAACTACAATCATGGGTAAAGGGAAGGAGTTTTGTTTTCACAAAGGTGATTATAATGGGTTAGCATTTTTTAATTGTTAAAAAATGTAAATGCTAAATGGGAAGTGTTCAGAGAGGTAATCTTAGCAGCTACTAAGGCATTTTATACTAATTAAAAAATACTGTTCAAGATTTAGATAAAAATCTGTATCAGATGAGCTTAGAAGCAAAGAAAAAAAAATGTGTGGGATAATTATAACTTAGTAAGGGTTACAAAGTCCAATAATAAGTAAAAACTAGTGTGTAATCAAGTTACTCATGGGGTTAGGCATGCTACGAAAAGTCTGGCTAAGCACATAAAGAAAGCTGTATGGAATTCTTTGCATATGTTAACACCGGAAGGAAAGGGAAATGATGAATCCACGTTGGACCACTGAATCTGAATGGTATGACTAATAATGATCCTTTACAGATTGCTGAAAATTTTACTGAATAAATATTCTGCATCAACATTCACACATGAATTTTTTAAAGAAGTTAGCAGAAGCCTATTATATATTGACTTGGAGTTAAATAATTTTATAATACAGTCGATTCCGGTTATTTGGGACACATCGGGACTAGTGCATTTTGGCCCAATTAAGCGGCTGCACCAATTATTCGAAGTTTCACTTAATACAGTAATTAAAAATACAATGTACCCCCCCCTTTACAAATAGTTCACTGTACAATCAAATCACGTTACGACGAACTCACCATAGTAAAGTACCGTTCACTATACGATGTGCAGTAAGCGCCGGTCATTATGATCACGTTTGTGAATTGAATTTTATTTCTATTAAACAGCGATTGTAATTAGCGAAAATAGGAGGAATGTTATCCACAGGCTATAAAAGCAAAGATATATTAAGCACAAATTTACCCTTTATTACCTTACCAATTAAAAAATTAAATGATACAGGAAATTTGGAAGAATATACGTGATAATCAGAATAATTAATACCTACTGTAATATGTAAATACTAATTAAACTAGTTGACATTTCTGTTCACTGACATTTGTTGGTGGGGGCTGAAATTTAAAACAGTAAAAAGATAAGCACTCAATAACAAAAAAACACTGCACACACAAATTGCAAGTAACACAATATGGGCAAGTTGGAACGGAGTAACGAGTTATAAAGCTTTAAAAATAGGAATGAAGAGAAGATTCTGAAAATTATTTTTTTTTATATGATTGAAGATTCCATGGAAGTGTAAACACATTTTACCATAATAACCCACAGAATTCCAGCTGTCAGTATTGTTGCAAATTCAATAAGATCGAGTTTACTATCCGTTTACGATAGATTGCACAATAAACAGGTGACTGCTAATTGTTTTTATTGTTTTATGGTTGTGACCTCCAAAAAATCCGAGCAAACTACGTGGTACGGTCAGAGAAAATCTTAGGGTAATCTCCAGTGCTGCGGTCTCCTGCCCCGATTAAACGGCATTTTGTCCCTATAAAGTGAAGTAAGCTCTGCTATTTTCTCGATTGGGTTCTGTTTTTTAAGATTTGCCCCAAATAAACGGCTGCCCCGATTAACCGGTCGCCCAAATAACCAGAATCCACTGTACCAGAAAGTAAGGTTATTGAGAAATTGGTGCAGCTAAAAGTGAACAAAGCACCTAGAGCTGATGGATCTATCCAATTACAAATATTACAAGAAGCTGCAAAAGATGTAGCTAAACCTTCAGCCATAATAATGAGATCATCCTTAGATTCAGGAAAAGTACCTGTAGATTGAGATGTGAAACTGTATCCCTTATTACAAGGGTGGCTCGGAGGGTAAAGTGGGTAACTGTAGACCTACTGTATCAGTTTAACTGCTATGCCAGGGAAAATAATGAAATTACTTCATTAGTAAAATAATGAAAAAACATCTTAATAGCAGTGGAGTCATAAGGCAACAGCATAGGTTTGTCAAAAGGAGACTGTGCCTCACCAATCTGATTAGTTACTATGAGGTTGTCACAAAGGAATAGGATTCAAAGAATATCTTTAACATCATCTACTTAGAATTCAGTAAAGCCTTTGGATATTGTGCCACATGTATAATTGTATAAATTTATGTGGCATTAGGAGGAAGTTTCTACTATAGATATAGGGAGAGTTAAGTAGTAGAAGACCGATTATTAATGGCCACTACACATCATGCACTAATGAAATGAGTGGAGTTCTGTAGGGGTCGGTGTTGAGCCCCCTTACTGTTTTTAATTTTTATAAATGAAAATGTAGGTCTTTCAGGTTTGATGTCAGATTGCTAGGCTACAAAGGTGGGCCCAGTGGTTAATGATAGTAATAATAAAAATTCCTCCAGTAAGTAGTAGTAATGGCAAATGATGCAAGAAAACAAGTTTATATAAACAATTCACCCATCTGTACCCTCCAGGAATTGTCTAGTTCTCCCTTGAATTTATTCAATCCATCCACTTCAATAATAACAACAGATAGAAGCCTGTTCCAACAATCAACCACCTGCTGGCTGAAGGCAAACTTCCACACATCTATTCTACAACCATCCTTCCTCAACTTGAATTTGTGCCCCCTCGTGTGTGTAGTCTCAGCAAGTGGAAGAATTACCATTAACATTCAGCTAACTCAATCCATTCAAGACTTCAAACACCTCAATCAGATCTCCCTGCAAGTGCCTATTCTGCAATGCTGCAATTTCCAGAACTGAAGCCCTTCTAGGTAAGAACACCTTTGGTTCCCTTCACCAGTGCAGTAGCACACGCTCTCTCAGTAGACCGGGGTTCAAGCCCTGAATGCTAAATACGGTCGATCTGCCATTCCGCACTGGACAGTAATGCAGATTATGGTCCATTTCCTTCAACATGAATTGTTGAGGAGGCTTCCATCCTGCAGTGGGTTGATAATGGCTGCAGTTTACTTTACTTTTACTAGTCTGGTTGCCTTTCTCTGCACCTGTTCCAGCAGATCTACATCCTTCCTAAAAGTGAATCCTCAAGATTTGGCCTAACCACAAGCTATCCTGGCAGCATATCTGCACTATTCAGAGAATTTCATGTCTATCTGCACAATTATCCCCTGGTCAATGAAAAAATTCTCCACTACCCTGAGTGTAGTACCACACTGTTGATAAGTTACTCTGGAATTACTGCTACCCATGTATAGTATCTTGCATTTGTCAATGTTCAACTTCAACTGCCATTTCTCATCCCATCAACCTAATTTTTCCAGATCTTGTTGCAGTAGCTCACCTTCGTGACCATCGTTAACCACCCTACTAACCTTTGTATCATCTGCAAACTTAAAGCATTAATATACCTTCGTCAGTATCATTGATAAATACTGAAAACAACAATGGACCTAGCACTAAATCCTGGGGAACTCATTGATAACCACTCCCTGTCGTCTTGCACTTAACCATCCCTTTATACATAGCAGTAACTTGCCCTTCATGCCACATTGCTCCAGTTTGTAAAACAGTCTTTTACATAAAACAGTATCAAAAGCCTTCCTGAAATCCAAGTATATGAAGTGAAAATTATTTTTTACATCCAGTTCCTTGGTCACTGCATCATAGTAACCTATCAGATTGTTCATACAAGACTGCCCCTTGACAAATCCATGCTGTGATTGTAGTATAATTGCATGCCTGTCGAAATGGTCCTGCATTACTTAACCAGTGATTCCATTATTTTCCCTAGAACAGATGTTAAGGCTAACAAGTCTAATTACTTGTCATCTTTTGATCTCCCTTTATGAATTGGGATATATTCACTCTTTTCCAGTCCATACGACTTCCCCTAAATCCAAGGATACCCTCATAATTATGGCTAAGGGTTTGCTAACCTCCTTTTTTTTTTTCTTAGTTCCTCGTCAGTTTAATAAACTTCTGGCAACCCTTTAGCTAAAGAATTCCTCATGTGTGAATATAGATGCAAAATATCTATTCAATTTGTCCACGACCAGACGGGTCATCAACAGTTCAGCCATAGACATCTAGTGGTCCTATATGATTCAACCCCTTCCTTCTATTGTTAATATAAGGAATGTTAATTTCAGGAATATTTCTACATTCACATATCAGGAATTCTGTAGGGAAGTGGAGGACACAAGCTTATTAAACTCTAATAGGGAGCTTATTAATAAATTTGTAATAACTGAGAGCAAAGTAGAGGATAAATTGTTGAATTTAAACATAAGAAAGGCACTTGGGGTGGATAGGATCTATATTGGCAGACAAAAAAAACTGCATCACCTTAAAAAAAGTAACATTTGTAGTGAAATGTATAAGATATGGTTTGATTACAGTCATTTTATTTGTCACAAAGCAAAGGTATTGCATTAGATAGTGATTACAAGGTATTGCATTGGCCATTTCTATAAATATGGCATTGGAAGGGTACACACAATCATTAGTATACTGTTTTGTGGATGTGTAAGCATGGCTTGATATGTTCAGTTGACACCAAGAAAAAAAAGTGAGTTGTTGCTCTGTTCCAGGAAGTGCTTTCTATACGTGTTATCGCTGATAAAATAGGCTGCCACCAGTCCACAGTACCCTGGATGCTGAAATTAAAGTGTGAAACAGGTGATGTAAAGAGAAGACCTGGATCAAGCCGTAAGAGAGTGACTATGCCTTCCCAAGATCGATATTTGAAATGACTATGCCTTCATAATCGTCATGCTAGTGCTCCTGATCTAAAACTGGACTTTGAGATAGCCTCTGGTATTAAAATAAGTGCACGAACTATCCAAAGACGGCTTCGGAATGTGGTCTGCATGCCTATCGGCCCAAGAAGAAGCCTTTGTTGACCCAACAAATGAGGAAGAAGCGACTTGCTTGGGCTAAACGCATGTTTCATGGACAAAAGAGCAATAGGACACCATCATCTTTTCTGACGAATCAAAATTCAACCTGAATGGCTCGAATGGCAAACGATATGTCAGAAGACGAAAATCGGACGCATACCATCCTGACTGCATAACACCGACTGTAAAGTTACCTGCCAGTCAGATGGGCTGGGGATGCATAACAAGCAAAGGGATGGGCAAATTAAGTTTATTAACAGAACGGTGAATACAGAAACCTACACTGCTATCTTGGAGGAGTGCCTGAAACCCATTATTAAGGATCACCACACAGACTTTCAAGACTGCATTTTTCAACAGAACTCAGCACCTTGCCACAAAGCAAAATTGGTAAGTTTTATGCCATTTAGATTTAATAATGGGTTTACCTTCTTGTCTCACAAGGCTTAGAACATACTTACACCAATTTTTTTCCTCGTTTTTCTCACTTAAGATGCAGTCATACCTCAGAAATGCTGGTATTACAGTGTTGGACTGGCAGGGCGACAGTCCAGATTTGAACCCTATTGAAAATTGCTGGTATATATAGTGTCATCAAAAATTGCTCAGAAGAAGCCAACAAGTAAGATTCAGCTGCAGGAGAGCATTATAACAGTGTGGTACCACGAAATTGAGCAACAGTATATCCAGGAGTTGATTAACTCTATGCCAGATTGTTGCAAGGCTGTAATTGCATTTCGAGGAGGAACAACAAAATATTGAGGACTTATTTTGCTGATTTATAGTACATAATACTATTACGTTAACTTGTCATTTCAGTTTATACACGTAAATGCAATAGAATATATGTTTGGGTGTCATGATTGCTATTTGCATGATTTCTCATATTCCCATTAATTACGCATTTTACACTTTGGGAAGATATTTATGGTAATTAAGTCTATCAGGTGGAGTCTTTATTGGATTTCATTCACAGAGATATATATCCCATCTAACAAATGCATTTCAAACATTTCTACAACCACAATGCAGCACAAAACACATTATTTGCAAAATTCACAAGTGATGCAGTTTTTTTGTCCGCTACTGTATATTAAAGTAAGTGGCAAAGGAAGTAAGCAAACCCATAACCATAGTTATGACAGCATCCTTAGACTCAGGGGAAGTCCCCATGGACTCGAGATGTGCAAATGTATCCCAATTCACAAGGGGGAGGATTAAAGTGTGACATGAGTAATTACAGACTTTTAGTTTAACAGGAAAAATAACGGAGTCACTAGTTAAAGAAGTATTGCAGGATCATCTAGACAAGGCTGCAGTAATAATTCAGACACGGCAGAGCTTTGTTGACGGAAAGTCTTGTCTGACAAATTTTTATTGGATACTATGATATGGTTACAAAGGAACTGGATGTAAAAAATAACTTTGATATCATATATACTTAGATTTCAGGAAAGATTTTGATACTATTGCGCATGGAAGACTACTGTGCAAATTGGAGCAGTATGGTATTAAGGGAAAGCCGCTACAATGGATAAAAGGACGGCTGAGTGGAAGAAGACAGAGTGGTAATCAATGGACGCTGCTCCTCATGGATTAATGTTATTAGTGGAGTCCCCCAGGTTTCGGTGTTGAGCCCACTGTTGTTTTGTATATTTATCAATGATATTGATGAAGATATAGGCTTAATGTCCAAGTCTGCAGATGATACAAAATTTGACAGAGTTGTTAATGGCAGTGAGCTACTCCAACAGGATCTAGAAAAGTTGGGCAGATGGTCTGAGAAGTGGCAACTGAAGTTTAACATTGACAAATGCAAAGTACTACATATGGGTAGAAGTAATCCCAGAGAAACGTACCAACTGTGTGGTACTACACGTATGGTGGTAGAAAATGAAAAAGACCTGGGAGTAATTGTGCAGTGAGATATGAAGTTTTCTATAAAGTTTTCTGAGCAGTGTAGACAGGCTGCCAGAGCAGGTCATGGGGTATTGTCAATGATATACAGGAATTTTGCTAGTAAGGTAAAGGAGGTGATTATCCCTTTGTATAAGGTAATGTTCAAGCCACACCTTGAGTATTGCATACAGGTCCGGATGCCTCATTTTAGGAAGGATGTAGAGTTGCTTGAGCAAGTACAGAAAAGGGGAATGAAGGGGTGCTCTTACCAAGAAAGACTTAAGTCGTGCAAATTGCAGCATCTGGAGACTAGGCACCTACGAGGTGATCTGAATGAGTGTATAAACCTTGAATGGGTTGAGCCAGCTCAATTCTGATGGGATTCTTCCTCTTGCCTAGATTACGAACCTGAGCGGGAATAATTCAAATTGAGGAAAGACAGTTGTAGAATAGATGTGCTTAAATTTGCCTTATCCAGTGGGTGGTTGATTGTTGGAACAAGCTTCTATCTGTCATTGTGAAGCGATAGCTTAAATAAATTCAAGGAGGAACTGGACAAGTGTTTAGAGAGAATGTATGTGTGAAATGGGTTTTTTTTTGGCTAATACTACATAAGCTTGCTTTCTTGTATCATATGCCTCTACTACTATAAGCATATAAATCTTTGCTGTTTTTATTTGCTAGAGACTTCTCATAATCTTCCTTAGCTTGCCTAACCTCCTTTGTGACTTGATTACAGACTAATTTATATCTACCATAGCTTCTGTATCACTTGATAATTTATATGAATCCCATGCACTTTTTTTTCTCTACCACATGTCTCAATAGTTAGTCTGACATCCATTTAGGTCTAATGCCTTGAACAATATTTCTTTGTTGGTATGAAAAGCCTAATAGCTTCTTTGATTACTTCCCTTAATAATTCCTATTTAGAATTTGCTGTTGGTAACATCTTCAGTTGGTCCCACTGCACACAATTTAAAAACTGTCCAAGACCTCTATAATCACCCTTATGAAAGCAAAAGCCTTTCACTTTACCCTTCACAGGTTATGTTATATTTATCTCTTTAATTAAGTTCCAAATTATTACACTGTGATTGCTGCCACCCAGTGGGTCTTTTATCTTCAGATTCTTAATGCATGAAGAATTAATGCTGATAAACAGCTCAAGAGTATAGCTTCCTCTTGTTGCCTCTCTAACATGCTGCTGTAGAAAACAGTAATCTAATAAATCCACAAAAGTCTTGCTAATGTTTGAGTGACCAACCCATAAATTCCAGTCAACATCTGAAAGTTAAAATCCCCTAATGTGAGACATTCTGATTTGCTGACCCACTCTATTTCCCTGTACAGTTTGGTATAAATATCACAGTCAACTGGCCTATAACACACTCCCACACTTAATTTTGTATTCCCAGTGCCTATATTACACCAAACACTGCACTCATCACCCAAGTCAACTGAGTGCATTACCTTATATTTAATATTCTTCTTAATTAAGAGCTTAACCTCTCCTGTCCTCCCTGTATACATTTGTACTCCCCATATTCAAATTCAGCATCATTTATGACTGAGTGACACCACATCACTGTTCCTACAATATCTGCATTTGACAACTTAATCAGTACTTCAAATTCATCAAATTTATTTACATTGCACACGTAAATAAATGCAAGTATATATGCACGTGTTCTTATTCTTAGTTATCTTAACACAGCCCACATACTCATTTGTTCCATGATGACCCACAGCAGGGCCTGAAATCCCAGAAACCTTGCTTTCCAGGCTGCTGCATGTACTAATAGTAGCAATGGAAGAATCACTTTCACCTCTGCTTGTGGCTCTAGTTAAACTAGTAATCTGTGTAAACCCCCAAGCATGTGACAGATCTGTTATGTAAAGGGAAGGGGGGGAACCATAGTACACTCTCTCACAACTTAGCCACAAAAATTTGTTCTTTCATCAATAAATGTTAATGACCATTCTTGTAACTTTTTGGTAGCACTTAATATACTATTAAATGCTATCCTTGGGCAGTGATCCTAACTGCTTGTAAACTTTGATGAACTATTCAGAAAAGACAATAGCTCAATGATACTGATAATCACCATTACAACTGCTTAATATTGTGTAAAAACTTTTCTGGTCTTTACACATCAAAATTTCTAAAAAGAGAAACTGTGCTTGTGAACTTGAGCACTGTAAAATCATCAATACTGGAATTAGAGGCATTGTTAATTAGAAAAATCCATTGAGCATGAAGGCAAGCAACAGTCCTGAGATAATTTCACATACTCAATTATTTTAAAGACAAAGGAATTCATTAAACATTAAAGTTAATCATGAGGGTTTTGTTAGACTCAGGGGAGTTGTTTGATTAGGGTGTTTTTGACACAACAACAACTTTGGCCATATTGCACCTAACTGTGGTGTAATGCAGAATGAGGTTTCTTGGTTGTGAAGCTAAACAAGCTAATTCAGCTGCATGTATTACATGCAGCTGAATTAGCTTGTTAGTTTCAGGAAGGCAAAAAGGTTGTCAATGTTCGAGTTTTCAACTAGAATTTGTGATAGAATAAAAGTTAATTTAAAGGCTGTTTGTCATGCCATTTGATGAAGTTGACATCCTATAAGCAAATGTTTTACAGTAAGTTAACAGCAAGTGTGTGAACATTCAGCAGGATCATCCCTTCTAATTATTAGTTTCAAATGTGTGAGGTGAATGTGTCCAATATGTATTCTTGCTAGAATTACTTCGTCATGCTGATTCATTTGGAAGCTTGATTTCAATTGCTTGAGGTCCTCTTTTATTTGTAGTAATTTATTGTTTGCATGATTCATTAGATTTGCACCCATTTATCTGAATATGCCTGCTTGATGACAATTTTACAGTCGTAATATGGAATTTGACAGAGTAAAAGATGTGAAGTTATTAACCATTTGGCTTCCCAAATAGCGCTTTCGTTTCCTAGGAAAAAACTGAATGTTGGGGATCCAGCAGAATTTAACTTATTTTTTTTTGTCTTTCAGTCGCATTGGTGGAGCTTAAATTTTACACAATATTGGATGCATGGGTGTGTGTGTCTTCATTGGGGGGCATGTATTACACTCAGTGAGTCAGTAAAAACAAGATATTTCTGTAACAGGAATTTCTCAACATATAGCAAGGCTATTAATAATGCAAACAGCTCTCCTGAGTAGCTACTGTATTCGTTTGGGAGCAATTGGGAGACAGTAACATTTGGTAGAATTACAGCACCTACCTGAGTATGTTTTCAAGCCATATACGTAAATTTGGAAACAGGTTCATGTTTATCACATGAACCTGTTTAATGTTAAAGTTTTTCAGGGTATTTTTCCCCACTGTTGAAAATAACTATTACAATTTGGTATAAAAGTTTACCATGGAGGAAAAGTTTACCATGGAGTATTTTTCCCCACTGTTGAAAATAACTATTACAATTTGGTATAAAGGTTTACCATGAAGGATTTGTAACAGTACTACTCTGGGATATATTATCAAAGTTTAAACCCCAGTTTAGAAGTAGTTCCTGCAATTACGTGGAAAGTGATTTATTTGCACTGGGTTTGTTTCTGTATAGATTTTCCCATTGTGGATTAAAAAGGTATTCTCAAATAGGATGTTTAGGCAGGCTCTTCGGATTAATCTCCAGAGATTTAGTGGTGGTTCATGGGCTTCTGCATATAAACTTTGTGCAGGTAATGTTCAATATGCACCCAGGACAATTTGTAAACCACTATGGTGTAGAAGGTTTAGCTATTTTATGATATTTTGTCTACAAGAGCTGTACATATGGGCTCCATAGTCCAATCTGGACCATCTGAACCTGATCAGGATATGGTATAGGTGAAGTAACACATAGCAACCAGCACCCCATGTTATCACAGAGAGAATTCCAATGTTTAGTTTTTTTAAACAGATTGTGCAGAGATGTCTGACATGCTCGAAGAAATTCAGTTTTCTGTCAAGAATAAGATCAAGGAAACGAAAACTATTAGAGAGAGAGAAAGATCTGGTGATTTGTCAACCCTAATTTTGTATCTGTTTGGATGCTGCACTTTTTTTACAAAAAAGTATAGCTGTTGTTTTTTGCTGTGATATTCTGTATCTATTGTTTTGGTCCATAATTCTATTTCATGTATTGTACACTTTCAATCAGATGAAAGTTTTGTGAATGGCACGAGATAGTACAGCCATCCATGTAGAAGTACACTGACTGTGTTCAGTATGTCTTTTGTTATGGAATTAATTCTGAGTGTAAATAAAGTAGAGCTGAGAACCAAGCCTTTAGGGACTCCTTAAACATGTATTTCTGATAAGACATTTCGACATTCTAGAATTTTTTCTATGCAGCTTGTAAGAATTATTGAATAATGATGTGTTTGGATTTGTATGCTCTTTTCCTGGTTTGGGAAAGACAGTTATTGTGGAATACCTCCAAGGGTTTGGGTAACAGTTTTCCATATAAATTCTACTGTATAAGAGTAGTAAATTATGCAGTGATATTTCACTAAATTAGCAATAACATTAGTGATGGTAAATGATACAAGAAAGCAAACTTATACAGCATCAGCCAAAAAAGAAAGACAATTCATTCCCTCTAATAGTTTGTCTAGTTCTTCCTTGAATTTATTTAAACTATCAACATCCACAACAACAGATGGAAGTTTGTTCCAGCAATCAATCGACCACCCACTATGGTGTATAAGGTCTAGCTATTTGAATTTGTGTCACCTTGTGTGTAGTCTGAGCGAGAGGAAGAATCCATCAGCATTGAGCTTGCTCAATCCATTCAGAGCCTTAAACACCCCAATTAGATCACCTTGCAGGTGCCTAGTCTCCAGATGCTGCAATTTGCAGAAATGAAGCCTTTCTTGGTAAGAGCACCGGGTAAATTGCTTGATCATTTCGTAATTGACTCCATCAGGACCTGCAGCACTATTTATTGATTTAGCCAGAGCTTCTTTTACTTCCTCTATAGTGAAAGGCTGATTATGTGACAGTTCTTGAGTGGCATTGAAATTTAGTTTGTATTTGTATTTTTAAACCATGGCTTTATGTTTTTGAAAAGCTGGCATATATAACGATGTTGCTGATACTTTTGCAAAAGTTTTCCCTAAGATGTTTGAGACTTCATCACATTCAGTTGTCTTGTCCATTGCAGTTTATTATTGGAGTGGGTACTGGGGAGAAATCTGCCACTGAATTGTCTGATTTTATTCCATATTATCCGACCATCAGTATTTCCATTAATTTGGGAGTGCGAAATGGGCCCAGGATTCCATTTTTACTTCAATTGTATCTAGCTTTAGCTTTTGCATTTTTTTATAATTTATAGGATTGTTAGTAGTGGGATATTGTTGAAAGAGATTCCACGCTTTTTTTTATTTTTTGGTAATGTTTTCTTTTTTGGTTTTGGAACAAACATATAATTATGACCTGCCTAGACATAGAAAATGTATTGGACACAATCTGGTGATATGGCATACTCAAAACACAACAGATGGAACTTTGTTCCACAAGCTGGTAGAACAATGTCATTCATTGTTCTACCATTATGGTTTGGGTTCTCCCAGATGTTTGAGGTATTAAAGCTTTGGCTGCAGTTATCATTTGGTTTGAGATATGCACTACAGAAGTGTCTGTGGACTGAGAAGAGGTGATCTGTTCATTTACTGTCGCAAGGGGTGTATATTTCTTCCAATCAGCTTTGTGGAATTTTCATCTTTTTATCACATGGTGGGAGATATCATTTATGAGTGCTCTACAGACCACAAGGAAGTGGTTGCTGTTAAGAGGGTCATTTGAGAGTATTAAATGAGTGGATATACAATTGGCAAGTATACTGAGGAAGTATGCTTGCCAATTGTATGAACAATAGACGAAGCTGTTCCTGTGTGTAAATGAATATAAGTCATAGCACTGATGTTAAGGAGCAGAAGGTTTTGCTCTTCCAATAATTTTTCAATCAATTGACCTCTTTCACCTAACTGAGGGGATCTCCACAAGATATGATGCCCATTAACATCACCCATGATACACAGAGGAGGTGGTAGTTGAGCCACCAGATTTGCAAGGTCTTCATATGCATAGTGCTGATTTGGAGGAAGATATAATGAGACAAGCATAAGTGTACACTGAATTGAGATTCACATGGCTACTGCTTCTAAGGACGTTTGCAAGTACATGGTTTGCAAGTTTGCAAGTACATGCATTTACATGGCACTCTGGAATCAATTAGAATGGTCACTCCATCATGAGCACCAGCAAAGGGGACCGGTCTTGTCTCTATATTCCATAGCATTTAAATGATACATTTATTTGGGGGGTTAAGTTTATATCTTGGAGAGAGAGATGCCTTCAGGATTATGCTTATTAATCAAGTCATAATCGTCATTGATGTTGCTGAGAAAACCGCTACAATTCCATTCTATTATTGTACACATTATTTAGTTTCTGAATTTGTCTGCTTTTTTCCGAGAGACTGTTTATGTCAATCAGGTTTTATTTCCTCTTTTTTAGGGAAGAAAGGGCAACGATCATTTCATCCTCTGCATGTATTTCCAGAATTTCATCCTCATTTTCTTTTTGTATTTTTTTTTTTTTTTTTTTGGCTGATGCTGCATAAGCTCATACACTGCTTGCTTTCTTGCATCACTTGCCGCTACTATTAGCTAGAGATTTTTCCTGACCCTTTGGTTCATTACCTTTAGACTTTCTGACTGATTCTAATGTAGGGCCAGGTCTGGGATATGTGAGATTGGAGTACTGATGGCTTGATTAGAGGTTGACTTTGCTGATGTAGTTGGTGTTGCAGTTAATACTGCATGTGCACAATCTGCTATTGAGATGTTAGGGGAATTGAGACATTGGTTTGAACTGCAGCTGTCTTTTGTCTCTGCTGTTTCAGAGTTTCTGCCACTTACAACTACATGTGTAGTTGTAAGTGGTGATATTTGCTTTTTTATTTCTGTGCTCTGTTTTGTATTTCTGAACCTTTTTCTCCCTTTTCCATATGTCACAATCTCTCAAGTAGTCAAAATGATTACCTTTGTAGTTTGGACATTGCATTCAGCACAGCATTCAGCATGGGTGTGTTATTTGGACCCACAGGAGGGATGTACTGCTTCCCCTCAACATACTGTCTGCAAGTGTCCAAACTTCTGGGATATAAAACATCTGATCAGATTTGGTATGTATGGTCAAATGTAGCAGTTTAAATATCTTGCTTTAACAGTTAATGGCTGGATTTGGTGAGTTAAAAGTGAGTATAATATTTCTCGTTGGAACATAAGGGAGATCACAGGTAAGAGCCTCAGATGAATAATGGGTCGTGTATATAATAGGAACCAAGGAGTTGTAATTAATGGTTACTCTTCTGAAAGTATTAGAAGTGGGTGTTCTCCCGGGGATCGGTACTCAGGCTGCTCATGTTTGATTTTTTAAATGATAATTGTGAAGGAATACAGAGAATGATATCAAAATTTGCAGATGACATGAAGATCAAGAAAATGATTAATGAGCAGCATCCCTAAAGGGTGACACTGATAGGCTTCAGGCATAGTTAAATAAGTGGTAACTACATTTTAATACTCCAAAATGAAAGGTTTTATACTTAGGAAATAACCACAAAATTACTTATACACCTGGAGGGGTTAAATAAAAAACATTATGGAAAAAAGGGATTTGGTCATAATACAGACCAATACAATCATAGGAATACAATCATAGGCCCTTCCTTGCCAAATCACACAGTCTGTGTGATTTGGCAAGGAAGGGCCTATGATTGTATTCCTATGATTTATCATGCAATTGTTTGTAGAGATAAGGAGGTTATAATTCTACTATTTATGGCAACTGTAAGACCACTTGACACACCTAAAAAAAGACAGGTTTTTGAAAAGGTCCAAAGATTGGCAACGTGAATGGTGAAGTTGGAAAAAGGGTGCCATATGTAGAAAAACATCACAGCTTGATAAATAGGTAGCTTAAAGATGACCTGAGGTTCATAAGGTTCTGAGAGGAAGGAGTAATAAAATCAATGAAGGAGAAATTTGTAAAATATTAAGTGACACTAAAATCAGGAGGTATAAATTCAAACTTAGAGAGAACAATTACAGACTAGATTATAGAAAATTTTCCTTTAGTCAATGAGTTGTTAATCTTTGGAATAAGTTGACTCCATGGGTAGTTTAACCCAATCGCTTTGAAAAATTCCAAGTCCTACCAAATGTCTACAGAAAAAGGGAAACACACAGGTAGTTTTTATTGGCTGGCACAGCAAAAGGTTATGACTTTCTTACACTGCATAAAAAAAACTAATGACCAATCGCATTAATTTTCAGTAGCACCTCTTATTCACCTAAATACCAATCTTTATACTCTGAAAAATCTTTTAATACACAACTTGGTTTTACTCCACATTAGCATTAGTAGAGACATATGATGCAAGAAAGCAAGCTTATGCAGCATCAGCCAAAAAAAAAAAAAAAAAAAAAAAAACACTCCCATTTCACCCCTCCGTTTGTTTCAAATTCCTGTCCAGCTCAGCCTTAAATTTATTTAGGCTGTCAACTTCTACAACAAAGGATGGAAGTCTGTTCCACCAACTACCCGCTGGCTAAAGGCAAACTTCCGCACATCTATCCTACATCTGTCTTTCTTCAATTTGAATTTATGCCCTCTCAGGTGATTATTCTGAGCAAGATGATGAATCCCATTAGCATTGAGCATGCTCAAACCATTCAAAGCCTTATACACCTCAATCAGATCACCTCGCAGGTGCCTAGTCTCCAAACACTGTAATTTGCAAAACTTAAGCCTTTCTTCCTAAGAGCAACTCTTTGTTCCATTCACTAATCTTGTTGCCCTTCTCTGTACTCGTTCCAACAGATCTACATCCTTCTTGAAATGAGCCTTACAGACCTGCATACAGTACTCAAGGTGTGGCCTAACCATTGCCTTATACAAGGGGATAATCACCTCCTCATCCCTGCTAGAAAAATTCCTGTATATCATTGACAAGACACCATGAGCTACTCTTGCAGACCGTCTGCACTGCTCAGAAAACTTCATACCTGCCCGCACAATTACCCCTGGGTCCTTTTTCGTTCTCTACCACTGTCAGTGTAGTACCACAGAGTTGATACGTCACTCTGGGGTTGTTGCTTCCCATATGTAGTACTTTACATTTGTCAATGTTAAACTTCATTTGCCACCTCTCAGCCCATCTGCTCAACTTTTCTAGATCCTGTTGCAGCAGAGTACTGTCGTTAGTGTCCTTAACAACCCTGCCAACCTTCGTATCGTCTGCAAACTTGGACATTAAGCTTGATATACCATCATCAATATCATTTATAAATACAGAAAACAACAATGGACCCAATACTGAATCCTGAGGGACTCCACTAATAACATTAGTCCACGATGAGTAGTGTCCATTGATTACCACTCTCTGTCTTCTCCCACTCAACCATCCCTTTATCCATAGCAGCAATTTGCCTCCAATGCCACACTGCTCCAATTTGTTCAGCAGTCTTCCATGTGCAACAGTATCAAAGGTCTTTCTAAGATCCAAATATATGCTATCAAAGTTATTCCCTGCATCCAGTTCCTTTGTGACCACATCATAGTATCCAATCAAATTGGTCCGGCAAGACTTTCCCTTAACAAAACCATGCTGTGTCCGAGCTATAACTGAAGTCTTGTCTAGATGATCCTGCAGTGCTTCTTTAACCAGTGCCTCCATTGATTTTCCTGGAACAGAAGTTAAACTAACAAGTCTATAATTACTAGTGTTGCCCTTTGATCCTCCTTTGTGAATTGGGGTCACATTTGCACATCTCCAGTCCATGGGTACCTTCCCTGAGTCCAAAGAAGCTCACATAATTATGGCTAAGGGTTTGCTTACTTCTTTTGCTGCTTCCTTTAATATAACTGGATAGATCCCATCCACCCTGGGTGCCTTTTTTTATGTTTATCTTCAACAATTTCTCCTCCACTTTCTTCTCAGTTATTACAAAATCATCTAGCTCACTGCCAGAGTTTACTTCACCTCTGGCATTCTCCTCCCTGAATAACTCCTCATGTGTGAATGTAGATTCGAAATACTCATTTAGTTTTTTAGCCACCTGAGCAGGATCATCAACAATTGAACCATCAATATCCAGTGCACCAATCTAATTCATCCCTTTCCTTCTAGAGTTTACATGGGTACAGAACTCTTTGTTTTTCTTTACATTCTTTACCAAAGATTTCTCATAATATGCCTTTGCCTGCCTAATCTCCTTTGTGACTTGGTTACAGACCAGCTAAGGGTATATCTGCCAGGGGCAAAGGTTGATGACGTTGTAGAGTGGATATCATCTTTTAAGGGCACAAAAGGTGATATAGTTGTACACGTTGGCACTAATAATATTAAGAGTAGGAGACCAGCGGAATTACTTAGCAAGTATAGGTCACTGTTGAAAAAAAGCCATGAATTAGGGTTGAATTTGAAAGTGTCTGCAATTCTGCCCAGACACGATAGGAGGGAGTATATGATGAGAGCCTTGTCGATTATTTCGGCCCTGGAGGGATTGTGCAAGGCTCAAGGGGTAGAATTTTTTTCAGCCTGGTCTGTTCTTGTAACAGGAGACACTGCTTCTACAGGGATGGGATACACTTAAATAGAAAGGGTGCAAGAATTTTTACTGATGCTGTCGAGGCAGTGTTAGGTGGGTCGGAAAACTGCTAGTTGGGGGGATACAAGGACTAATAGATTAACAGTAGCCACTGGCAGAGGTGGAAGTGATTCTTGCACTGCTTCTATTGAAATGAGCAGAAGCCTGAAAAACAAGATGCAGGATATTTCAGAGACTGCTGGGAGTCATTGCGGTACAAGTAAATACATAGGTTGTGTTAGGGTAGCTAAGAATAGAAACAGGTACATGTATACCTGCGTGTACACCAGTGCTAGGAGTTTGGTAAATAAATTTGATGAATTTGAGGTATTGCTCAAAACATCAAAGGCAGATATTGTTGGGATATAAGTAATGCGGAACTGGAATTTGGGGAATACAATGTATATAGAAAGGATAGACAGGACAGGAGAGGAGGAGGGGTTATGCTATTAATTAAGAAACACATAAAATCCAAGGAAGTGAAGCCAGTCGACATCGATGGACAGGGCAGTGTCGAGTCAGTTTGGTGTGACATAAGCATAGGGAAATCAAAATTGAGAGTAGGAGTGTGCTATAGGCCTAATGACTCTGATGAGTATAATAAGATATTGTACAGGGAAATAGAGTGGGCCAGTAAATCAGAGAGTCTTATAATGGGGGATTTTAATTTCCCAGATATTAACTGGAATTTGTGGTTGGTCACTCGCACACTAGCAAGGCTTTTGTGGATTTATTGGATGATTGTTTTCTACATCAGCATGTTCGTGAGGCAACAAGAGGGAGCATTACTCTTGATCTGATTATCAGTAGTGATTCTTCATGCATTAAGAATCAGATAACTGAACCACTAGGTGGCAGTGATCACAGTGTGTTGAAGTGGGATTTACTCAAGGAGGTAACTACCATCAGAGGTAGAGGGAAGGGTTTTTGTTTTCGTAAAGGCAACTATGATGGTCTGAGACAGTATTTAAATTCTATACAGTGGGACCAACTGATGATGTTACCAACAGCAAACTCAAAATGGGAAGCATTCAAGGAACTAATCTTCGAGGCTACCAGGCTTTACATACCAACTAAGAAATATTGTTCAAGATTTAGGCCTAAATGGTTGTCAGATGAACTAATGAGACATGTGGCAGAGAAGAAAAATGCATGGGATACATACAAATTAATGGGTGACATGGAAGCCTATGATAGATATAAGTTGGTCTGTAACCAAGTCACAAAGGAAATTAGGCAGGCAAAGGCAGACTACGAAAAATCCTTGGCAAAGGATGCAAAGAAAAACAGAAAAGAGTTCTTTACATATTTAAACTCAAGAAGGAAAGGGATGAATCAGATTGGTCCACTGGATATTGATGGTTCAACAGTTGAGGATCCTGCTCAGGTGGCTAACAATCTAAACGAGTATTTTGCATCTACATTCACGCATGAGGAGTTATTCAGGAAGGAGAATGATGTAGGTAAAGTAAACATTGGCAGTGAGCTGGATGATTTTGTAATAATTGAGAGGAAAGTGGAGGAGAGATTGTTGAGGATAAACATAAAAAAGGCACCTGGGGTGGATGGGATCTATCCAGTTATATTAAAGGAGGCAGCAAAGGAAGTAAGCAAACCCCTAGCCATAATTATGAGAGCTTCTTTGGACTCAGGGGAGGTACCCATAGACTGGAGATGTGCAAATGTAACCCCAATTCACAAAGGAGGATCAAAGGCTGACACAAGTAATTATAGACCTGTAAGTTTAACTTCTGTTCCAGGTAAATTAATGGAGGCACTGGTTAAAGAAGCACTGCAGGATCATCTAGAAAAGAATTCAGTTATAGCTCAGACGCAGCATGGTTTTGTTAAGGGAAAGTCTTGCCGGACCAATTTGATTGGATACTATGATGTGGTCACAAAGGAACTGGATGCAGGGAATAACTTTGATATTATATATTTGGATCTTAGAAAGGCTTTTGATACTGTTGCACATGGAAGACTGTTGCACAAATTGGAGCAGTGTGGCATTGGAGGCAAATTGCTGCTATGGATAAGGGGATGGTTGAGTGGCAGAAGACAGAGAGTGGTAATCAATGGACACTGCTCAACGTGGACTAATGTTATTAGTGGAGTTCCTCAGGGTTCAGTGTTGGGTCCGTTGTTGTTTTCGGTGTTTATGAATGATATTGAGGATGGGATATCAAGTTTAATGTACAAGTTTGCAGATGATACAAAGGTTGGCAGGGTTGTTAAGGACACTACTGACGCTATGTTTCTGCAACAGGATCTGGAAAGGTTGAACAGATGGGCTGAGAGGTGGCAAATGAAGTTTAACATTGACAAATGTAAAGTACTACATATGGGAAACAGTAACCCCAGAGCAACGTATCAACTCTGCGGTACTACACTGACAGTGGTGGAGAATGAAAAGGATCTGGGGGTAATTGTGCAGGCAGATATGAAGTTCTCTGAGCAGTGCAGACGAGCTGCAAGAGTAGCTCATGGTGTCTTGTCAATGATATACAGGAATTTTTCTAGCAGGGATAAGGAGGTGATTATTCCCTTGTATAAGGCAATGGTTAGGCCACATCTTGAGTACTGTATGCAAGTCTGGAGGCCTCATTTCAAGAAGGATGTAGAGCTGCTGGAACGGGTACAGAGAAGGGCAACAAGATTAGTGAATGGAACAAAGGGTTGCTCTTACGAAGAAAGGCTTAAGTTTTGCAAATTAGAGTCTGGAGACTAGGCACCTGCGAGGTGATATGATAGAGGTGTATAAGGCTTTGAATGGTTTGAGCATGCTCAATGCCAATGGGATTCTTCATCTTGCTCAGAATAATCACCTCAGAGGGCATAAATTCAAATTGAGGAAGGACGGATGTCGGATAGATGTGCGGAAATTTGCCTTTGCCCAGCGGGTGGTTGGTTGGTGGAACCTACTTCCATCACTTGTTGTTGAAGTTGATAGCCTAAACAAATTTAAAGCTCAACTGGACAGGTATTTCGAACAAATGGAGGGGTGAAATGGGAGTGGTGTGTGTGTTTTTTTTTTTTTTTTTTTTGGCTGATGCTGAATAAGCTTGCTTTCTTGCATCATATGCCTCTACTAATGCTAATGCTAATATCTATCATAGGCTTCCGTGTCATTATATCATAGGCTTCCGTTAATTTATAGGTATCCCATGCATTTTTCTTCTCTGCCACATGTCTCATTAGTTCATCTGACATCCATCTAGGCCTAAACCTTGAACAATATTTCTTAGTTGGTATGTAAAGCCTAGTAGCTTTCAAGATAAATTCTTTGTATGCTTCCCATTTTGAATTTGCTGTTGATAACATCATCAGTTGGTCACATCATATAGAATTTAAATACTGTCTCGGACCACCGTAGTCACTTTTATGAAAGCAAAAACCCTTTCCTTTACCCATGATGGTAGTTACCTCTTTGAATAAATCCCACTTCAGCACACTGTGAACACTGCCACCAAGTGTTTCCTTTATCTGCAGATTCTTAATGCATGAAGAATCACTACTGATAAGCAGATCAAGAGTATTACTCCCTCTAATTGTCTCCTGAACATGTAGAAAATGTAGAAAACAATCATCCAATAAATCCACAAAAGCCTTGCTAGTGTGTGAGTGACCAATCCACAAATTCCAGTCAATATCTGGGAAATTTAAACCCCCCATTATAAGACTCTCTGATTTACTGGCCCATTCTATTTCCCTGTACAGTTTCTTATTATACTCATCAGAGTCATTAGGCCTATAACACACTCTTACTCTCAATTTTGATCTCCCAATGCTTATGTCACACCAAACTGACTCGGCACTGCAATGTCCAGCGATGTCGACTGGCTTCACTTCCTTGGATTTTATGTGTTTTTTAACTAATAGCATAACCCCTCCTCCCTTCCTATCCTTCCTCTACACATTGTACTCCCCAAATTCCATTTCTGCATTCCTTATATCTGTGTGACACCACGTCTGTGATATCCCAACAATATCTGCCTTTGATGTTTTGAGCAATACCTCAAATTCATGAAGTTTATATTACAAACTCCTTGCATTGGTATATACACAAGTATACATGCACCTGTTTCTATTCTTAGCTACCCTATCACAACCCATGGGTTCATTTGTACCGCAATGACTCCCAGCCGTCTCTGAAATACCCTGCATCTTGTTTTCCAGGCTGCTGCTGATTCCAATAGAAGCAGTGCAAGAATCACTGTCACCTCTGCCAGTGGCTACTGTTACTCTATTAATCCTTGTATCCCCCCAAGCTAGCAGTTTTCCGACCCACCTAACACTGCCTCGATAGCATCAACAAATATTTTTGCACCCTTTCTATTTAAATGTATCCCATCCCTGTAGAAGCAGTCTCTCCTGTTAACACATACAGACCAGGCTGAAAAAAATTTTACCCCTTGAGCCTTGCACAATCTTTCCAGGGCCAAATCAATTGACAAGGCTCTCATCATACACTCTCTCCTATCGTGTCTGGGCAGAATTGCAAACACTTTCAAATTCAACCCTAATTCACGGCTTTTTTTCAACAGCGACCTGTACTTGTTAAGTAATTTTACCGGTCTCCTACTCTTAATATCATTAGTGACAACGTGTACAAGAACGTGTACCTTTTGTGCCCTTAAAAGATGATATCCGCTCTACGTCATCAACCTTTGCCCCTGGCAGACGTACTGGTCCTGTTCCACCTATCCTTTTTACAAACCATGTTTCCCGTTTCCCTGACAATAGTCACCAACAACTACTAGTTCCTGTGGGACCAGCACATTCTGCCTTGGGGGTTGCCGTTGTGTTGTGTGATGATAAAGTGCAAGCTCTGGCGTTGATGTGGGCTGCCGAGAGAGCTTGATGGTTCTCTCAATTTAGATCATTCGAGGGCATCCACTCAGTCCTTCAAACTCTTATAGAGCCCCATAACAACGCTGAGTTGTCGCCTGATTTCCTCACACTCCTTACATCGCGCGCACACAAAGACATCCCCCTTGGTAATATCATGTCCTGTACCTGATTGTCCACAAACATCAAGCAAGCAGTGCATTTTAAAAGGCTCTGAATCAGAGGGCAACTGCCACCCCCCCTCAGTTCTCCCCTGAGCCACAGCACTCCCATTATACAATTTGGTATTCATTTAACCAAGGATGTAAAATGAATTCAATCTACAAAATATGAACAAGATCAGAAATACTGTACTTAAAAAGCTTAATTTTTTATTCAGATATTTAGCAAAAACTTAAGTTTTTACTTACTCTACCTTTGCATTTCAGTAAATGCTTCAGGGAAGCAATAACAAATGCAAATCCAGGTACTCCTTCAAGACATTTGTTAGCAGAACTTATAAGAAAATCAACACCTGCATTCCTTAAGTTGACTGGCACAGCACCAAAACTGCTCATTGCATCTACAATATATGTGGCATCTACAAAGAATATTTTTGCTTTAGTATTAATGTTTTTTGATAAGCAAATTAAGAAAAGAAGAAGAGTTTTAATGGGCAAGTCAAAAGTGGCTTCACACATATGGTGCCTTAACTTTTTTTATCATTGCGTTTACACAGAAGGAACATTGTACTGGGAGAAAATTAGTACAAACTCAAAGTTTCAGCAGAAGTAACAGTTATATTTCAAATGGCTTCTAGCAGTAATGTGGCCCCCATCCCAATGGTAATCAAACTCTTACAGATATCCTATAACACAGATGGATGTAACTGTGCTGATCACTACAGTGATCCTTCTCTTCAACTCATTGCTGTCCATTGGCAAATGGACTTATACATCTGGTCCTTAAAATGTAATCCCATAAAAAGGAGGCAGCAAAGGAAGTAAGCAAACCCTTAGCCATAATTATGAGAGCTTCCTTGGATTCAGGGGAGGTACCCATGGACTGGAGATGTGCAAATGTGATCCCAATTCACAAAGGAGGATCAAAGGGCGACACAAGTAATTATAGACCTATGAGTTAACTTCTGTTCCCGGAAAATTAATGGAGGCACTGGTTAAAGAAGCACTGCAGGATCATCTAGACAAGACTTCAGTTATAGCTCAGACACAGCATGGTTTTGTTAAGCGGAAGTCTTGCCTGACCAATTTGATTGGATACTATGATGCAGTCACAAAAGAACTGGATGCAGGGAATAACTTTGATATTATATACTTGGATCTTAGAAAGGTTTTTGATACTGTTACACATGGAAGACTGCTGCACAAATTGGAGCAGTGTAGCATTGGAGGCAAATTGCTGCTATGGATAAAGGGGTGGTTGAGGGGGAGAAGACAGAGTGGTAATCAATGGACACTGCTCATCGTGGACTAATGTTACTAGTGGAGTCCCTCAGAGTTCAGTATTGGGTCCATTATTGTTTTCTGTATTTATAAATGATATTGATGATGGTATATCAAGCTTAATGTCCAAGTTTGCAGACGATACGAAGGTTGGCAGGGTTGTCAAGGACACTACTGACACTATGCTACTGCAACAGGATCTGGAAAGGTTGAGCACATGGGTGAGAGGTGGCAAATGAAGTTTAACATTGACAAATGTAAAGTACTACATATGGGAAACAGCAACCCCAGAGCAACGTATCAACTCTGTGGTACTACACTGACAGTGGTAGAGAATGAAAGTGACCTGGGGGTGGTTGTGCAGGCAGATATGAAGTTTTCTGAGCAGTGCAGATGGGCTGCAAGAGTAGCTCATGGTGTATTGTCGATGATATATAGGACTTTTTCTAGCAGGGATATGAAGGTGATTATTCCCTTGTATAAGGCAATGGTCAGACCACACCTAGAGTACTGTATACAGGTACTGGAGGCCTCATTTCAAGAAGGATGTAGAAATGCTGGAACGAGTACAGAGAAGGGCAACAAGATTAGTGAATGGAACAAAGGGATGCTCTTACGAAGAAAGGCTTAAGTTTTGCAAATTACAGTGTCTGGAGACTAGGCACCAGCGAGGTGATCTGATAGAGGTGTATAAAGCCTTGAATGGTTTGAGCATGCTCAATGCTGATGGGATTATTCCTCTTGCTTAGAATAATCACCTGAGAGGGCATAAATTCAAATTGAGGAAAGACAGATGTAGGATTATGAGGAAATTTGCCTTTAGCCAGCGGGTGGTTGGTTGGTGGAATAGACTTCCATCCCTTGGAACTTCCACGGATTCCATCCGTGGAAGTTGATAGCTTAAATAAGTTTAAGGCTCAGCTGGACAGGTATTTCGAACGAACAGAGGGGTGAAGTGGAAGTGGTTATTTTTTATTTATTTATTTGTTTGGTTTTTTTTTGGTTTTTTTTTTGGCTGATCTGCATAAGCTTGCTTTCTTGCATGAAATGCCTCTACTAATGCTAATGCTAAAAAGAAGTCCAATGAGGGAGATAGCCACGGTTCTGCCTCAAAATCCCGACGGCCCAGAATCCCAGCAGTATCTACTATATTCTAAGGCATTTAGGGCATAAGCCTACGGAGGAGTCTAGACTATGTATAAATATAGTGCAAGTGCATCAGAAATACATAGCTATATCTGAATAAATCAGAATATTAGTAAAACGGCATCCTTTTTAGTTATATCTCATATTGTGAATATCTTCACGTGTTGCCATGATATTGCACTACTTCGAATAAGTAACGCTTCACCTAAGAAGAAGACTAATGTTACTTATTCTCAGTTGGATACCACCACCCAGACGGCATGGTTTCAGGGCTATTTTGTATATGTGTGGGATAATAACTCGACTATCCACTTGTCCCTATTAGACTTAGAAAAGCAAAAAGGTAAAGGGAAAGTAATAGAAGGAGTAGAAAAGAAACAGTGTAGAAGAATGAAAGGGACAGTAACTCCTTCAACTCACACTACTCAAAAACTCAAACTCCTTGAATAGGCAACGCTTCCCTAGTGGAGAAGGCTGTTGTACCTATTCTTGGAAATTCCGGACATCATCAGGCTCCCCCTGGTGCCGTTTCGGGGCTATTTGGCCCTTCTTCGGTGGGTGGGTAGGTAGGTACCCGAGTGATGCAATGATGGCAATGGCAAGACAGTTATGAAGTATAACTCCACAATATGAGAGATGCCTGATGGTGTATCATGTATTTAGACTCTAAGACATTTAGGGCATAAGCCTCAAGCAATGGAGGAGTCTAGACTATGTATAAATATAGTGCAAGTGCACAGGGCCGTGCAGTAGATTTTCTCAATATGATGCAAGTCTTCGAAATGCTGACCCTTAATGGATCAAATTGTATTTTGATTTCGCTGCTTATGCCGCCCCCTTACGGTGCCGCCTCTTTGTATGATAGCACGGCCCTGCAAGCGCATCAGAAATACATAGCTATATCTGAATAAATCAGAATATTAGTAAAATTGCATTGTTTTAAGTTATATCTCATATTGTGAATATCTTCACGAGTTGCCATGATATTGCTCTACTTCGAATAAGTAACACTTGAATAAGGAGAAGACTAATGTTACTTATTCTCAGATGGAAACGGTGCCGTCTGGGTGGTGGTATCCATCTGAGAATAAGTAACATTAGTCTTCTCCTTAGGTGAAGCGTTACTTATTCGAGGTAGTGCAATATCATGGCAACTCGTGAAGATATTCACAATATGAGATTTAACTTAAAATGATGCCGTTTTACTAATATTCTGATTTATTCAGATATAGCTATGTATTTCTGATGCGCTTGCACTATATTTATACATAGTCTAGACTTCTGCATAGCTTGAGGATTATGCCCTAAACGCCTTAGAGTCTAAATACATGATACACCATCAGCATCTCTCATATTGTGGAGTTATACTTCATAACTGTTTTGCCATCATTGCATCACTTGGGTACCTACCCAACCACTGAAGAAGGGCCAAATAGCCCTGAAATGGCACCAGGGGGAGACTGATGATGTCTGGAGTTTCCAAGAATAGGTAACAACAGCCTTCTCCACTGGGGAAGCATTGCCTATTTGAGGAGTTTGAGTTTTTGAGTGGTGTGAGTTTAAGGAGTTACTGTCCCTTTCATTCTTCTACACCGTTTCTTTTCCTCTTCCACTCCTACTATTACTTTTCCCTCTACCTTTTTGCTTTTCTAAGTCTAATAGAGACAAGTGGATACTTGAGTTATTATCTCACACATATACAAAATAGCCCTGAAACGGCACCAGGGGGAGCCTGATGATGTTCGGATTCCAAGAATAGGTAACAGTCTTCCCCACTGGGGAAGCGTTGCCTATTCGAGGAGTTTGAGTTTTTGAGTGGTGTGAGTTGAAGGAGTTACTACCCCTTTCATTCTTCTACACTGTTTCTTTTCCTCTTTCACTCCTACTATTACTTTCCCTCTACTTTTTTGCTTTTTTAAGTCTAATAGGGACACGTGGATAGTCGAGTTATTATCCCACACATATACAAAATAGCTCTGAAACTGTGCTGTCTGGGGGGCCTGATGGCCACTGAGTTTCCTCGAATAGGTAATAACAATCTTCTCTACTGGGGAAGTGTTGCCTATTCAAGGAATATATGAGCTTTGAGTGTGAGTTGAAGGAGCAACTCTTCCTTTCTTCCTTCTATGGCATTTCCTTCCTCTACCTCTCCTACTATCACCTTCCTACATCTTTATCTCTTTTTCTAAGTCTAATAGGGATAGTATGAGGATAACGGAGAACTTTATCCCATACCATATTTCAAAACCGTGCCATCTGGGTGGTGGTATCCATCTAAGAATAAGTAACATTAGTCTTCTCCTTATGTGAATCATTACTTATTCGAAGTAGTGCAATATCATCTCGTTGTGAAGATATTAACAATATGAGATATAACTTAAAACGATGCCGTTTTACTAATATTCTGATTTATTCAGATATAGCTATGTTTCTTATGTGTTGCACTATACTTATACATATCTACTATATTGTAAAAATATATTAATATAATTCTATATATTTATTAGTTTTTTAGTAAGTAAAAATTTACCATATTAGATTAATTTTGTATAGAAAGAATATAAAAAATAAAAATTTTTATGACAAATACCTCTTTCAATTTGAAGATCATGTTTTCTGTTACAAAAACAAACAGTTTTAAAATACGATCAGCAAATAAAAACGACTCAATTAATTTTACTTTATTATATTGCATTTTATTGGTAATTTTTCAAGTCGAATTTTGGTATTTGCATAGGGCATTCGAGCAATAATTATAGGTATAGCATTGAAATGCTAACAATAAAAAACTTGAAATAAGAATACTTTCAGAATATGAAAATTTAGAGTAATGTATTTTGGCAGCTGCATAACATTTGTCATAAATATCATTAGCATAACTAAAACTGTAATTATACAGGTATTTATTTATTTGTTATTAGCTGTACTTTCACGAATTTCTTTGACAAGTACATTATGCATGGCCATGGGCGCCGGCAGGATATTTTGAAAGGGGTAACAGGAAAAAATAGCCCATTTTCTTCTTATTATTATAATACTTAAGATTATTATAATACTTAAACGTTTGATTATAATTTGTATGATTTTTTGCAAATTTTAATCTGTGATTTTGATATCATTAAACTGATTATTGTCAGTAATATGGTTTTTGTGAACTGATATATATATATATATATATATAAAATAAAATTTTATATATATATATATATATATATATATAAAATAAAATTTTAGTGTTTTTAGTGGCCGTTTTGATTACATGAAAAACATTTTATTGCAAAAATAGTTTCTGAGATATAGACTCTAACTTTGTTTTTTTAAATACAATCGGTATATCAGGATTTGAGCTGTCGGGATTTTGGCCGGCACCAGATGGCCACAGATTTGGCCCTGCATGCTCCACCCATTCACCTGGCAAGTGGAGAACCAAACAACTTCAAACGCTGTGAGGGTCACCATCTTGTTAGAAGAGCACATCATTGCACAGTTCATCCTGAGCAATTTGCAGGATCAGACAATTCTTCAGCACATCTAGCTATGTGAGATCAGTGATCAAAGAACTGTGAAGAAGAAAGGGCAGTCACAGTCATACAGCTTTCTACAACTAGTAGCACAAGACATGTTAACTTTGGGACTGTTTAGGATGTGTACCAAAACCGTGTGGGGTTTTCATGAACACATACAATGTAATAGTGTGAAGAAATGAAGCTTCCCCACACTCTCGTGTTGTATGTCCACCTTTCCTGTAATGTAAACTTTGCTCTCATTACTAAAAACTGCAGTCACAGTCATACAGCTCATGCTCATGAGCATGAGCTGTATGACTGTGACTGCAGTTGCTGAAGTAGCCACTTGCAGTGGCTACTTCAGCAATCAACAAATGAGCATGACAAATCCAACTTTATCTATTTTTACCACTATCAGCACACACTGACTGTAGTGAATACATTTATAAACTTTTAAATGTTGTGAAGCTGCTATTGACTTGCCTTATATAATAAAAGAATATTTGTAAAGAAATGATATATTCCTTAATAAATACATTACGCACAAAACATACTTTCCATTCAGCAACAAAATCTGTAATACTTATTTGATGTTCCACTTGGACCATACTTGTTTTTTTATAAATTCATTATGCTTATCCTATTTTAAAAATAATGCTGAATGTGGTATTCAATAAATTTATATTCCCCAATAAAAGAAACTATTTAGATTTTATCCTTTAGATAATGAATGAAAACTAAAATTGTTACTGAAACAACTACCTTGAGACCAGAAACAAATGACCAGAAGCTTTAGAGTGAAAAAGCAACTGTTGCTTAAACTGGCTTGAATTTGAAAACGCCTTCTTATCTCCTAACCAATTACATTTAGTAATGTTTGAATTCTGTTATTTTCCGTACAAAGTCTTCCTTCTTTCAAAACACTGTCGTTCCCATTCTTCACCTAATGATATTCTCATATTGGTTGTTTACAATCACACTGCCAGTCATAGACAATGAAAACTCTTTGTGTCTGACAGATGTGAATGTAGTTTTTTTGTGGGTTCTGTTTTCTTTAATTTTTGGGTTGAGACAAAATTTAATCTCCTTGTTGATTCTAAAAAAAAAAAAAAAAAAAAAAATTAATTAGGAAGCAGATTAAAATGAAATTAATGATAAAAGGAAACATTTATTTAATTATAACATATACTGTACATTCATGCAATAAAAGCAAAAAATGCTGCAGCAGGACACAATAAAACTCTTATGATCATCTAGGTTAATTTTTAAATCAGGACAAAAGCCACCTATTACAACAAAACAATTTACATATGCAACAGGATTATCTCAGGGGTTTCCAACTCCTACACTGTACCGTAGATGTGAAGCAGGATTTGTAGCCTTGGATCATTGGTCTATAGCAAGTGAAAAGGGAAGATGGATTAAGTCATCATCATCATCATCCATTTTCAATCCACTGCAGGACGAAGGCATCTCCAGCAACTTTCCAGTTCCTTCTGTTTTGAGCACTGGCCATCCATTTACTACCCAAAAACTCATGAATTTCATCTATCCATCTCCGCCTTTGTCTTCCAGGTTTTCTTCTAGCTCCTCTTGGGTACCATTCTGTTATTTTCTTAGTCCATCTGTCATCATGTCTTTGAGCTATGTGTCCTGCCCAAGACCATTTTAGTTCTTTAGTTTTGATAAGAATGTCCTTTACTTGAGTTTGCTGCCTAATCCATGTGTTTCTCTTCTTATCTAACAGTCTGATTCCCAATATAATTCGTTCCATTCTTCGCTGTGTAGTTCTCAACTTCTTCCATTCTTTTGGTGAGTGCCCAAGTTTCACTTCCATAAGTCATGGTGGGGAGTATATGTTGGTTCATTATTTTACGTTTCAGACAAACTGGGATATTGCTCTTCAGTATGTGACTATATTTCCTGAATGCTATCCATCCAAAATTTATTCTTCTCTTGACTTTCAGCCATTTATCATTATTACAGCTGATAACTTGTCCCAGATAAGTATATGACTCCACCTTTTCAATTACTGCTCCTTCAATCATTATTTCCCTTTCCGTGGCATACTTGTTCATCATTACTTTTGTTTTAGCCATATTCATCTTTAGTCTAAAATCCTTACTAACTGTGCATAACTGATTAAGATTTTCCTGTAATTCTTTGGGATCATGGCTTATGACCACAATGTCATCTGCAAATCGTAAATGGTTTAGGTACTCTCCGTTCACATTGACTCCTTTCTGTGACCAGTCTAATCTTCTGAAAGCTTCCTCAAGGGCAGCAGTAAACAGCTTCGGAGATATTGTGTCTCCTTGTCGAACTCCTTTCTTGATTTTAAATTTCCTACTGTCTTTGTCTAGTCTAATAAAGGAGGTAGCACTCTCATATATTTTCTTCAAAATCATAATATATGAGGTATCTATGCCTTGTCTTTCCAGTGCCCGAAACATTGCCTTATGCTGTATGGAGTCAAATGCCTTTTCATAATCCACAAATGCCAGGCATAATGGTGTTTTATATTCATTTGCTTTCTCCATTAGCTGTGATATTACGTGAAGGTGATCCATAGTTGAGAATCCTGTACTAAAACCAGCTTGCTCTTTCGGTTGATTCTCATCAAGTATTCTTTCTAATCTGTTAGTAATGACCCTTGTGAACAACTTGTAGATGTGGGATAACAAGCTAATTGGTCTATAATTTCCAATGTCTGATTTATCTCCTTTCTTATGCAGCAAAACTATGATTGCATTATTCCACTGCTTAGGCGTCACACCTTTACTAATGCACTTTGTGATGGGCCTTGCTAGTTTTTGTGTTATGTCTCTTCCTCCCAATTTTAACAACTCTACAGTAACTTCATCTTCCCCCGGGGCTTTTCGATTCTTCATTTTCTTCAATGCATGTTCTACCTCATCAGGAAGAATATAGGGTATGTTGTATGTGTTGCTACTTTGCAATCCATCTTCCCCACTGCTGGCATCATTCCCTTGCTCCTTGTATAATTCTCTATAGTAGTCTTCTGCTATTTGAATTATGCCTTCTCTGCTGTTTATAAGTACACCATTGCTATTCTTCAGTTTCAGTATCATTTGTCTTTCTGTATTACTGCTCATGGCTGCTGATTTAAATCCTTTATTTTCCCTTAATGCTTGTTCTACTTTTCTTGTATTAAATCTTCTTATGTCCTCTCTGAGTCTCTTTCTAATGGCTTTGCATAACTCAGTATACTCAATTTTCTCCCTGTCAGTGTTTTTCTTGCTCTTCATTTGTCGTCTTCGGTTCATCATGACAAGTCTTTCTTGACTAATTTTTTCTTCTTTGGATTTCTGTTTCCCTATAGGTTTCTTGGGCTTTATCACTTTCAGAAAGTTGTAATATTCCTCGTCGATATCTTGGTCCTGAGCAGTCTGCAGAAGCTCAAACTTGTTCTTAAGTTCCAGTACATACTGCTTTTTCTCCTCCTCTGTTATCTCAAAGATCTTTGTATTATTTACTCGAGTCAGTTTTTTCCTTTCCTTTCCTACATCTATATCAAGTGTACATCTTACCATTCTGTGATCACTTCCAACATTTACCTTATTCAGGACGGTAACATCATTCACAATATATCTTCTGTTAGTGAGGATGAAGTCGATTTCATTAGTTGTTAATCCATTTGGACTCTTCCATGTCCAGTAATCAACATGAACTCTGATACTGAATTTCTAAGAATATTCTGAGTAAGTCCCATACAATCTGAAATTAATCATCTAGCAGAAACACGAAAAAAAAAAATTACAGCAACTGAAGGCACATAGTGCCTTTACATTACCAGTCAGATTTTTATAAAAAATGCAAGATACAATTTAAAATGAGAAAGTTCAAAAATTTTATTCTTAATTCTGATTTTATTGTATGATAAGAATAAAAAGCGCTGTTAGAAAAAAACAGTCTTGTTATCCAAAAAGATATTTCCCAACTACTGTACAGTTGGGAAATATATGACGAGATTAACGATGAGATTTTAAAGTGGAGTGTGCAATAAAGGATTCCATACGTACTAGAATAATTTCTCTGACACGATCTGAGCAAACGTTGACATCAGAAGTTTTGAAACAGTAATCTGACCAAGGAAAAGAAAAAAAGAAATATCGCAGGTCATCCCATTTTGCATTCTTGTAATGCCAAACAATACGAGGTTGGGAATAGCCATGAGATAAAGGCTCCATTGGAGAAGAGACAATCACCAAGTTGTGATCTGAGGCACCTAAAGGACCACTCACTTCAACCGTGTACTTAGAAAAGTTGTTTGTGAGAAAAAAATCAAGCATGTTGCTGCATGGTTAGGATTATCTAGTATTCTTGTAGGTAAATGAACAATCTGGGCAAGGTCATTAGTAATTCAAAAGCCTCAGCATCTCGACCAGTTGGGTCAGTGTGACTAGAAAATGGAAATCAGCTGGAGTTGTGAACATTAAAATCACCAAGAAAAATTACCTCACTGTTAGGAAAGTTGGACTGGAGAAAGTCAAGTTGCAAAGAGAGGAAGTCAAAAGAGCTCCAAGTGATTAGTGGAATTAGGAGAACGGTAGAGACAACAGATTAATTTGACACAATGAGGTAGAGAGATTTTAAGCCAGAGAAGATTGAAAAGAGGAGATTCCAAATTACCAAGTCTCTGACAGGGAATATCGGAATGGACATATGCACAAGTACCACCTTTGAGTGAAAGGAATCATACAGCGAATAATTTCGGCAACTGAGATGAGCAGTAGTTGAATCAACCAATAACTGAGATTCTGTCAGAAAAAGTACATGGGGTTTGGCAGACTGCAAGTGGAAATGGACATTGTTGAGATTAGAATTGAGACCAAATATATTTGTGAAATGAACTAGGAAGTGTTTAGGAGGTTTAGATCTTTTCAAAGATAAGCTTACTCTATTAGTTTGACAATTCATGGTGTATTCAATAGTAAGAAAAAGTTGTGGGGGGGGGACATGCTGTATGAAGTAATGAAATTTTTGGATATGGTGTACACATGGTAAGAATATACCCAGATCCTTGACATAATGTGGCTTCAAAAATGCCCCCGCATACACACTACTAGGACCTCCTCCAGTCACTATCTGGTAGAGTAGAGATAGCAAGATTATACACTAGCTTATCCAGAAGCCTCCTAAAGAGTTACCAATAGGTTCGGTCCAGTGTACTAACTAGTGGCCGGCCTGCAAATACCATTTTAGAACTGTATCCTCGAAATGTAAGGAAGATTGGATCTCATGATATTCAACATAACCTCAAAAGTCATCAGTCATACTGAATGATGGAAGAGATGGAGAAGGGCTGACCAGAACTTAGCTCTGGAGACTAAACATGGGTTCCACCACTTCAAGCCTCCAATAAGCATTTTCCTCATTTCTTGTTACTTTCTTTCACCCCCACTTCATATTCATTCCTTTTAGCTCTTTATCTCATTAATTTCCCCTGTATACCATAGATTCGATTGTATCAGCCTTCTCCTTTACGTTTCCATCATATTACTATATATTTATATATATATATACACATACATACACGTGGTATGAAAGTAATTTTGAAAATAAAGTAGGCCAAAAATATATATTATTATATATAGAGCATACAGAATGTGGATGACCTTACAAAGGCAAGAAAGGAACAGAAAAATTGAAGTAAGGATTTAAAAAATGGGGTAAGGTTAAATAGAAAGTAGGAATGAACCAATAAGGAACTTACCGTTACTGTGTAGGACTGAAAATGGTTAAGACGGCGTCCATGTATATATTTATATGTATGGTGTGATTCCAAGTGTTAGAGATCGGCAGCAGTGGTAGATGCAAAAATAAAAAATTGCTGAAAATTACTGAGAATATTGTTGAAAAATTATATATATTTCTTCCAATCAGTACCATTCCACAAAAAAATTTCCAGCACTTCAGCAAATTTTGTATGAATAACTTGAGATATGTATAGAAAAAAAAAAAAAAAAAGAAAAAAAAAAAGCCAGATTTCTATTTTCTCCAATTTTAATATTTGGAATGGCTTTACAAATTCAAATGTCAAATTCAAAATTCTGTGAACTGATGGCTTAAGTTCAGTCTTCGAGATCCCTCCCTAACTGATAATTTTGGGTCCTCTTTGAACATTTCTCGAATTGATTCAATGCTTTCACATGCTGTCCTTGGGCGTCCACATCTCTCCTTGTCAAGCACAGACCCAGTTCTTTTAAACTTATTCACCAGTGTAAGAATCGCATTGTCTGTAGGACTGGGACTATGAAATCTCAAGGAGATTTCATAGTCCCAGTAATTTTTTTAATAAAAATTATAACATCTCTAACACATTACAAATACCTATGTTTTATGTAAAAAAGAATAAATATACTTGTTGTAATGAAATCTATTTTAAAATCACACTGTTTCACCAAAATAAGCAGTGACTTTTGGGACACCTTGTATATCATAACCCTTGCACAGTTTCAATTAGTGATTTTACTATGAATTGAAACTGTGCAGGGAAAATGGATTATTCATTAGAAACTGACAACATGCCATTCAACATACAAGGTCTGTCCCAAGAGTAAAGTAACAAAGATAACTGTTACAAAGCATAGATTTTTACTGAGATCACTCTTCAAACAAATTATCTAAATATCCACTTTCTACATAACTGCCAAAGTAATTAAGGCAGTTATTCTACTGTCAAACCAAACTATTCATGCTATGGTCATAAAATTCATGGTGTTGTGTAAAGCCACATGGTGACTGCATTCTTCATCGCACTAAAACTGCTGTACAGCAAGTTGCCTCTTCAGAGGGTTAAAAAGAAAAAAAATAAAAAGTAAAAAAAATCCTAATGATTCTGGATTCAGACCATCCTGTAGACAATCAAGCACTTCCCAATGATATAACTCCAGCCAGGCATGAGTTCAGACAGATGTGTGTAGTGTTGCAATGACCCCTTCACACAGCCATGGACAAACATGTCCAGGATTCAACAGTAACACTCTACATTAACTGTTTCTCTATGAACCAAGACATCAAAAGAATCAAACCTTGCCAATTCCAACAGCTTTTCATAACCTCTCTCAGACTAACATGGTCACCTTGAATTTCTTGCTTAGTGAAAATGATGCATGTTTGTATCTCCAGTGATGATTCTATCCAGAAAATTTCTCCATTCCTGATTAGAGTAATGCAAATGCTGCATAGACATGTGTATGCTTGTTTCTTGTGAATAAGTAACAGTAATTTGGAAATCCATCATGCACTGCCTAAGCTATGTTTCAAGGTAATTAATTACAATAATCTACAATAAAAGAACCCTTTGTAGAGAATAACAACAGACAACAGACACTTTGTCTGTTGTTACTCCCTAAAATTTTATATTTGTGTCCCGTGGTTCTTGTTTCATCTACAAGTAAGAATATACCTAGGTCTCTCCCTAAAAGACAACTCTATTAAAAAAAGAGGGAAAATTAGAGAGCGATGCAAAATAAATAAAATTAGAACAATACTAAGATGCAAGTACACACTTAATCCATTATACATAAAATAAACTAATCATTCAGATTTTCTCCTGTTAACATAAACAATTGTCTGTCTCTTCACAGATGAGTTGATTTATGGCTTCAACATCATGCAGTGACAAGTTGAATACCTGGCACATCAAGATTTCCTTGCCCATGTGCAAACTTCTTGCATTAAAATCACACACCCCTGTAATCACACAGCAAATTTCATAGGATTGTTATTCATTCAGTAAATGAATAAAAGAGCAGAACTCCTTTGACCATATCTTCACGCAGGTTTCTCTAAACAGCACACCACATATGCCTACACACATGAACTATAATGAGCTGTGGGGTAAGACAGAATTTCGGTTGTTCTATTAATTTTTTCTACTGCACAGAAAATAGTATTGCCACAGTCACCTTTGTTATCTTACTTTTGGGACAACCCTGATATTATGAATGAAGATCCTTGGATTCCAAATATAGTCTATTTGAATGTTATTATTCTTGAATCCTTATTCAGAACTGTATCAAATTATCACTTCAAGTTTCTTTGCATACAGTATTCAGCATTAGTAGCAGAATGGCCAAATGATGCAAGGAAGTATGTATAGTTATTCTGCATCCACACAAAAAAAAAAAAAAAAAACTTTCCCCATCGCCAAAAAAATGACCATCCAACTCTGTTGTGAACTTAGCCAACCTCTCTACTTAAGCTACATTTCAAGATAATTAACTACAATGATCTACAACAGAAAGGGGGTCTCTTCTGTTATTACTCCCTAAAATTTTATATTTGTGTCCCCTGATTCTTGTCTCACCTACAAATGAGAATATATCTAGGTTTGTCTCCAAAAGTCAGTCATTAAAAAATAGAGAAAATTAGAACAATACTAAGATATAAGTACACACTTAACCCATTATATATAAAATAAAATAATCGTTAGACTCTCCTGTTAACGCAAACAAACCTTATTTAATTATTTTATTATGAAAATGATAACTGAATAAAGAAGTAATATTTCTTACCAGGACAATATAATTTAACTACATGTCCTACTTCTTCAATAGAGTTAATTATTCCTGTGGTGGTTTCACAATGTACAATAGCAATACTTGTATAACTATTATCTTCTTTCAGTGCCCTTTCAGCTACCTCAGCAGTAATTTCTTTTTTCTCTGATAGTGAAACTAATGTTGATTCTATTCCAGCTCGTCTACAAATTGTGTCCATTCTTTTACCATAAGCACCATTGGAAAATATTAAGACCTAGACAAATATGAAGTTTTAATGTACAGGATAGCCATTCCATTACAATTTTCTTGCTCAAAGGTCGCATAATAATGTACAAATGCCAAAATCATTACTCAGTGGTTACTGATGAATAAAAATGAAAACAGTACTCAGGTTAATTCAACAAAGGAAATTCTGTTGATACTGCAGAACATTTCATCATCAAGTTCAAAGAGAAAAGAAAAGGCTCTTCCACTACTTTAATTAAAAAAGAAAAATGAGATGAAATTTTCAATGAACAGAAACTGAAAATTCATGAAGAAAAGATGAAACACATGAAATTATATAGAGTAACTATGAGAGAGACCACCAAAAATTCAAATATAAGCTTAACGATTTTATAATAATTTTCTAGATCATTAGCACAATATTTATTTTTGGATTTAATATAGTTAATCTTTTATACACTATCAAAACCAATCTTTAATATGTTTATTCATGATACTGACATCACGTTTTGCATGTACAGAGATATATTAGCATTAATACAGGCATTTGATGCAAGAAAGCAAGCTTATGCAGCATCAGCCAAAAAAAAAAAAAAAAAAAACCACTTCCACTTCACCCCTCTGTTTCTTCAAAATACCTGTCCACCTGAGCCTTAAACTTATTTAGGCTATCAACTTCCAAGACAAGGGATGGAAGTCTGTTCCACCAACCAACCACCCGCTGGCTAAAGGCAAATTTCTGCACGTCTATCCTATATCAGTCTTTCCTCAATTTGAATTTATGCCCTCTCAGGTGATTATTCTAAGCAAGAGGAAGAATCTCATCGGCATTGAGCATGCTCAAACCATTCAAGGCTTTATACACCTCTATCAGATCACCTCGCTGGTGCCTAGTCTCCAGACACTGTAATTTGCAAAACTTAAGCCTTTCTTCGTAAGAGCACCCCTTTGTTCCATTCACCAATCTTGTTGCCCTTCTCTGTACTCGTTCCAGCAGCTCTTCATCCTTCCTGAAATGAGGCCTCCAGACCTGTATACAGTACCCTAGGTGTGGCCTGACCATTGCCTTATACAAGGGAATAATCACCTTCTTATCCCTGCTAGAAAAATTCCTATATATCATTGACAATACACCATGAGCTACTCTTGCAGCCCATCTGCACTGCTCAGAGAACTTCATATCTGCCTGCACAACCACCCCCAGGTCCCTTTCTTTCTCTACCACTGTCAGTGTAGTATCACAAAGTTGATACGTTGCTCTGGGGTTGCTGTTTCCCATATGTAGAACTTTACATTTGTCAATGTTAAACTTCATTTGCCACCTCTCAGCCCATCTGCTCAACCTTTCCAGATCCTGTTGCAGCAGCATAGTGTCAGTAGTGTCCTTGACAACCCTGCCAACCTTCGTATCGTCTGCAAACTTGGACATTAAGCTTGATATACCATCATCAATATCATTTATAAATACAGAAAACAATAATGGACCCAACACTGAACCCTGAGGGACTCCACTAATAACATTAGTCCATGATGAGCAGTGTCCATTGATTACCACTCTCTGTCTTCTCTCCCTCAACCACCCCTTTATCCATAGCAGCAGTTTGCCTCCAATGCCACACTGCTCCAATTTGTGCAGCAGTCTTCCATGTGCAACAGTATCAAAAGCCTTTCTAAGATCCAAGTATATAATATCAAAGTTATTCCCTGCATCCAGTTCTTTTGTGACTGCATCATAGTATCCAATCAAATTGGTCAGGCAAGACTACCCCTTAAAAAAAACCATGCTGTGTCCGAGCTATAACTGAAGTCTTGTCTAGATGATCCTGCAGTGCTTCTTTAACCAGTGCCTCCATTAATTTTCCTGGAACAAAAGTTAAACTCACAGGTCTATAATTACTTGTGTCAGCCTTTGATCCTCCTTTGTGAATTGGGGTCACATTTGCACATCTCCAGTCCAAGGAAGCTCTCGTAATTATGGCTAAGGGTTTGCTTACTTCCTTTGCTGCCTCCTTTAATATAACTGGATAGATCCCATCCACCCCCAGGTGCCTCTCTTGTCTTTATCTTCAACAATTTCTCTTCCACTTTACTCTCAGTTATTACAAGATTCTCAAGCTTACTGCCAGAGTTGAATACACCTCTGGTATTCCCCTCGCTGAATAATTCCTCATGTGGGAATGTCGATGCAAAATATTCATTTAGTTTTTTAGCTACCTGAGCAGAATCATCAACAGTTGACCCATCGATGTGGATCAATCTGATTCGATTCATCCCCTTCCTTCTAGAGTTTACATAAGTAAAGAACTCTTTGCTGTTTTTCTTTGCATCCCTTGCCAAAGATTTCTCGTAATCTGCCTTCGCCTGCCTAACCTCCTTTGTAACTTCGTTACAGATCAACTTGTATCTATCATAGGCTTCTGTGTCACATGTTAATTTGTATATATCCCATGCATTTTTCTTCTCTGCCATATGTCTCATTAGTTCATCTGACATCCGTTTAGGCCTAACCTTGAACAATATTTCTTAGTTGATATGTAAAGCCTAGTAGCTTCCAAGATAAGTTCTTTGAATGCTTCCCATTTTGAATTTGCTGTTGGTAACATCATCAGTTGGTCCCACTGTATAGAATTTAAATACTGTCTCAGTCCATCGTAGTCGCCTTTACGAAAGCAATAGCCCTTCCCTTTACCCCTAATGGTAGTTACCTCTTTGAGTAAATCCCACTTCAGCACACTGTGATCACTTCCACCTAGTGGTTCATTTATCTGCAGATTCTTAATGCATGAAGAATCACTACTGATAATCAAATCAAGAGTATTACTCCCTCTAGTTGCCTCCCGAACATGCTGATGTAGAAAACAATCATCCAATAAATCCACAAAAGCCTTGCTAGTGTGTGAGTGACCAGCCCCCAAATTCCTGTCAATATCTGGGAAATTAAAATCCCCCATTATAAGACTCTCTGATTTACTGGCCCACTCTATTTCCCTGTACAGTTTCTTATTATACTCATCAGAGTCATTAGGCCCATAGCACACTCCTACTCTCAATTTTAATCTCCCAATGCTTATGTCACAACAAACTGATTCGACACTGCACTGTCTAGCGATGTCGACTGGCTTCACTTCCTTGGATTTTATGTGTTTCTTAACTAATAGCATAGCCCCTCCTCCCTTCCTATCCTGTCTATCCTTATATATCATTCAAAAAGATCTCAACTAGGAATTCAGTTTATGATATTAAGCAGAATTGAATGAGTTCATTTTTAAATATGCAATTCATTAATTGATACATATGACAAATAAATAATTGACTTTGTAAAACAGGATATCAGCTGAAGTGGGTAGTATAATGGATAAGATGGGTACAATACATGTTTTCATTACTCCCGATATGCATGATCAAATCCAGATGTAGGTAAGCTTCCCCTCCTAACTATTCCTTCATTATTTTGACAGAAAAATTGAACAAAGTGATATAAACTGAGAGATATAAATAAAAAAAGTATGCCACCAAGAAGGAAGTTTGTTGATTAAATAAACTAATCACTAAACATAACTGGAACTTTTTTTTTTTTACCTGTAATAATAGACTGACCCCAAAAGTCAGTCTATTAAAAAATATAGAAAATTAGAGAGATATAAAATAAATAAAATTAGAACAATAATAAATTCATGTCTATGTATATAAAGTGCTTAGCATCATAATACAAAAAAATGAAATTAGTTTAATAACTGATATTACTAATTTACAATCAATTACTACAGTCAGTCCTCGTATAGCACGATAGTTGTGTTCCTAGAAACCCTCGTGCAATGCAAAATCGTGCAATATAAACAACAGGCCTATTGGGAAAAATAGGGTTAGGTACTAACCACCCAAGATTGAACACACATTTGTAACCAAAACATTACCAAACACAATAAATAATCGTAATAAAATACTTACGTATTTTATTACGACTATTACGTAATAAAATATTGCTAATGCTTTTGCTTCTATCATAAGCAAACTTGTTTTTTGTTTGATTTTCTATCCAAACAGATGACAGCCGTTCCATCTCTTCCAATTCTTGTGTCTTAATCTAATGGATTTTAATTACACTTTGAGTTGTTCCTGCTATGAAAACTGTTTTTTTTTTTCTCTGCATTCTTTGTAATTCTCAGCGTTGCCTCATTTACGTCTGTAGCACGTGCAATATCACATGGTCTTTCATTTCGCTCAAAGCATTTTGCAATTTCATATTTTTTCTCTATCGACAGAAGTGGACTGGCCATAAGCCTTACCCGGGAAACCCCGGTGGGCCGGAGGCTGGTGTGATTTTGGCCATAAATGCTAGTATAAGGCCACTATAAATTTTCCCAAGTAAGAATTTTTGACCCAGTCCGCCTCTGTTTATCGAAATTGCTTTTGTTTTTCTCTGTGAATCTGCAGTGTCTTCACCAGGACGCTTCCTTTTCACACCTTTTACTAATTTTTAGGGAATAAAGCACAATTACAAAACGAGGAGGCACGCTTGATACACATAAACAAAGCTGCGCGCATGTAGCAACTGAATAAACAACACCATAAAGGCAGAGATACACTATTAACACCTCATATTTTACTAAAGCACATTTCTAGGGGTTACTACCATAAAACAATAAAAACAATTTCCAGTTGCGTTTCTGGGAGCGGAATCTGTTATAAACTGGTAGTAAACTCGATCTAATTGCATTTGCGATAATACCGATAGCTGGAATTATGTGGGTTTTTACGTTATTATGGTGGAATGTGTTTCCCCTTCACTGACATAAGAAACATAAATACATTTTCAGAATCTTCTCTTCATTCCTATCGTGTTGCGTTCGGTTGGGGGTGATTCTGCGTTCGACTGCCCTTTCTTGTAAACACAAAGGCGAATCGTGAATAAGCGAATTCGGTTCATGTTATATACGATATCATTCCCCTATTTATAAATCGTGTATGATCAAATTCGTGTAGTGTAAACATGTGTTATATAAGGACTGACCGTATTTACAAAAAGCATATAAAAAGAAAAAGAATATCATAAAATACAATAAAATATACAGAATTAAAAGCGCTAAAATCTGAAGCTTTCGAAGGCTCTGCCTTCTTTCTCAACAGTACACTTTATTTTTGCAGTGCAATCTTAAATACCTGCAGGTTCACGACACATGTCACGTGATTCAATGACACGTGCATTGTTCTCATGCGTAACAGAACTGGAAGTGGCTCGGGAGTGCGTCAGGTGAATTCGTTCATCCCTTCCAAGAATAACTGTCTCAAAGAGGGGATGAATCCGCATACCCCTATCTCTATTAATGTTGCTCCCAATGTAACTAATCCGCAAGCTCTCGAGCCACTTGCGGTCCCAAAACCTATGCACCCGGTCGATGATAGTAGCTTCGTCCGGGGAGATTTGATGTTGCTTCTCCCAATAATGCTCCGCCATGGCTGATTTCGCATAATCTGCATTCCTTATCGCCTTTTTCGTAAGTAGTAATTTATCGTAAATTAGTAATATCAGTTATTAAACTATTAATTTTGTTTTTTGTTTTATTATTTCAATGCAAGGTTGGTGTAAACTACTAAAAATTTATATTAATAACCAACATCTTAGGCCATATTGCAAAAATGCATTGTCTGTATGACTGATATGTACATTGTGCAGGATGAAAGACCCAGAATCTTTATGAATTGCAATGCATTTTACTCTGTGAATATCAGTGAAGTATTTAACATCATTAAAAGTTTTTTATTATTTATTTATTAAAAGTTTGGCCATAATTTTTTATTATTTATTTATTAAAAGTTAGGCCATATTGCAAAAATGCATTGTCTGTATGACTGATATGCGCATTGTGCAGGATGAAAGACCCAGAATCTTTATGAATTGCAATGCATTTTACTCTGTGAATATCAGTGAAGTATTTAACATCATTAAAAGTTTTTTTATTATTTATTTATTAAAAGTTTAATTTGGTATCTATGCATACCAGCAGACTTTTAGAAACTGGCATTCCTAAAACATTTAGGCAAGAGTTAACTAAATGACCTTTTTAATACCAAAAAAATATTTCCGTGGAGAGCACAACTGGTCAGCTAGCTGACAAACTAACTTTGCGATGTTTGTGTCTGTTATTAAAATTGTACTTTGTGATAGCTAGGCGATCCTCTTGTGCTATTAGTAAGCACAAATTACCATGGTAATGAGTTGGTTATATCACCCACTGGCAAACATGAGCGACTTTCATACATAAAAAAATTCTAATGAAAATCAGAAAGTCATATTGCATGGAAATTTTTTTTAGCAACTTGAGGAGGGATATTCCAAATAGAGTAATGAAAGTTAAAAATTCCTGCATTTAAAACAGCTCACAGAAATTAGAAAGTCATGTAACACTTGTCCAACAGTCCAACCCAAGTCCGTGTAGGAACAAAAATTAAGAGGTATCTTTTATACCACTAGATAACATTTGACAGTTTACGGCAGCTAATATAACTAGCCACTGAGCAAGAATTTCTCAACAACCATTTGAAGATACAAAGAAAAAGTCTCAATGGCAAATCAAGCATGGTGTGCTAATTTACATAATTCACAGGCTGGGAGCATACAGGGTGTTTCAGTTAAACGTTTCAGAACTTCTAAGAGGGGTAGGGTACATCCTGACAACTCGAAATCATATAGCAATGTGGGGTCGGAAGTGCTTTCCTGAAGCGGTGTTGTACACAGAAGCACCATAAAGAAAAGAGACCGTAAGTGAGAAATCGTTTTAATAATACATGAAAAGAAGCAAAAGGTACATGGATTAAAGTAAGTGTTCGAAGTTTCTTCCACGGGCTACAATGCACGCCTCACATCTCCGACGCATGGACATCCGAACATTCTGGAATACTCCAGGCGAATTTCTTCGGCAGCTACTGCGATTCTTGCAACCAGCTCCTCAGCATTGTCAACAGGGGTGTCATAAACTAGCGATTTCATATGACCGTGAAAATTCCTTCAGAAGGGAAGGAATTTTCAACACGCATAACGACCATATCTGGGCGGTCGAGAACCCGCATGCAATACGATTTTCGGTCAATGTATGGGCCGGTATTATGGGAGATCACCTCATCGGACCTTACCTGTTACCGTGTCGTCTAACCGGACCTATCTACTTGATCTTGCTGCAGCAAGTATTGCCACAACTTTTGAGAGATGAACAGATTTCTGCATCGACGCAACAGACAATGTGGTTCCAACACGATGGAGCCCCTGCCCATTATAGCGGAGATGTTCGTAACTACCTGGATGTCACATTTGGTCAACAGTGGATCGGACGTGGTGGTCCCGTGCGTTGGCCTGCTCGGTCACCCGACCTATCATGTCTTGATTTTTATTTCTGAGGTCATATGAAATCGCTAGTTTATGACACCCCTGTTGACAATGCTGAGGAGCTGGTTGCAAGAATCGCAGTAGCTGCCGAAGAAATTCGAAATTCGCCTGGAGTATTCCAGAATGTTCGGATGTCCATGCGTCGGAGATGTGAGGCGTGCATTGTAGCCCGTGGAAGAAACTTCGAACACTTACTTTAATCCATGTACCTTTTGCTTCTTTTCATGTATTATTAAAACGATTTCTCACTTACGGTCTCTTTTCTTTATGGTGCTTCTGTGTACAACACCGCTTCAGGAAAGCATTTCCGACCCCACATTGCTATATGATTTCGAGTTGTCAGGATGTACCCTACCCCTCTTAGAAGTTCTGAAACGTTTAACTGAAACACCCTGTATATACAGAACTGTAACCAGCAAAGGCTGAATATTCTGAAAGTTCATCCTACATTATAATACATATTGGATAAAGACAGAAAATGCAAACAATTCTACTGGTGCTCTCTTGTATCTGAGTACCAGTCATGCTCTTCTTGCTATGACTTCAAGAAAAAATTCAAGAAAAAATCTGCTGAATGTAATATCTACAAAGATAAAAATAAGTTTATATGTTTTTTAATGTTAATTTCAGTTACAACATGCACACACATGTACATGCAAGCAAAGTACATACAGGATATTTTAATTAAAAGGCATAAGATCATATATCTTTCTTAATTTTTTTGGATTTAAGCTGATTTTGTCATTTTTTATTTGGGCTGCAAGATTTGAATTTGATATTAAAATTGAATTAAGACTATGATTTAGATTTCACAATTTCTAAATTTAAATTCTGCTTAATCAACTGTTTTTTTTTTGTTTTATGGGAAAGTTTTTTCCTTGTCCCCAGTTCATTCTGAAAACATTATCGGTATACTTTTAAAACATGTGTAAACCATAAATATAAAAAAACAAACATTAACAGTTGTAGGTGATGTTCACTCTTCAGTATGACTGTCTAGCTGTGTAGAATAGCTTACTATATGATGCCAATTGCGAGTCATGTCTCTTCATGCACTATGACCACTATGGTTTTTTTTTAATAAAATTAGTTTCCATTCATTTCAGAAATATCCCAATTTAAATTTTTCCTAAGTCACAGGCAACTTATCCACTGGAAAAAAAAAAAAAAAAAAAAAAACAATTGATTAGGCAAAATTTAAATTCAGACATTATAAAAGCCCAAATATGACAAAAAAGAGGTCCAGATGACAATTATAATTAAAGAAGACAAATCCCAGTGTCTTTTAATTTAAACACTGTGTGTGTGTGTGTGTGTGTGTGTGTGTGTGTGTGTGTGTGTGTGTGTGTGTGTGTGTGTGTGTGTGTGTGTGTGTGTGTGTGTGTGTGTGTGTGTGTACAGAAAGGGATGATTATAAACAATTCTCCCTATTCCTTAAAAAAAAATTGTTAAAATCAAACTTTTTCAAACAACACGCTAACACAGGATTAAATATCTATTGGCAGACACATACAATATGTATACGTGTGTACTTGCAGTATGGAGAAGGCGCCTCTGTAGCCAGGTGGGAAGGAGCAGCGGTGCGTAGCACATGCTTCTTGATTAGACCGGGGTTCGAGCCCATCACCACCAAATACAGAGGATGCGGAAAGGTCAGAGAATGACCACCGCATATCCCGGAGCAATATGGCCTTAGTTGCTAATGCTCCTAAAAACCAAATAACAAACAAACAGCAGTATGGAGATGACTAGCCAATTGCCAGCATGGCCAACAGAAAATTTGGGTTAATAGTAATGACATGATAAGTGATTCATATAAGACCAAAACGCAGTCTCACCCTACTGAAGTATCACCATAAATGACTTACCTTTCCATTTTTAGATGTAGTGGTATGAAATACTGCTTCAACTGCATATGTCCCACTACCTTGTAATAATATAGTGGTATATAAATCAGGAGGCAATCCTAAATAAAGACATTGAAAACACAGTTCAAAACATTAACACAGTTTGCATCAATATATTCCAGATTTTTGCAGATCAAAAAACATTTTAACTAAAAAAAAAAAAAAAATTAAGTTTCTCTAGCTAAAAGGGTGTGTCCACTTTTTTAACCAGAAAAAAATGCATCAGTGGCAAAACTATAATACCACCTGGTCTTTCACCATGGGAGGAACGGAGGGAGGGGAGAATCAGAAGGGCCCAATGGCTTGTTTGGCTGTTAAAAATCACACAGGGCCATTCAAAAATCACTTGTTCAGAATTTAAAGTTTTACCTCTGAACTGCAACTTGAATTCCAAATGCTGAACAAATGATTGAACATCATTATGCCATCATCTTTGAACATCCCAAGTAATAATGGCAGAAAAATAAACTATAAAAAATACATTCTTAATTATGTTCTTAATCATAAAATGAACAGTAATTTTTAATAAGAATTCTCTTAATTATTAACACAATATTTAACAGAAAAAAATTATAAACATGAACTTGCAGGTACTTATGAGAAAATAAATAATAAGCATAAAACTTAATTTGTTTATTATTCAACATTTGGTAAATGTGCCACTGAATATAGTGTATATTGCATTCCTCTCTCATTCACATTTAGTCCCTGCATTTCAAATATGATAAACTGTACAGAATCATTTTTCCAACACTCAAATCACTAAGTGGTCCGAGTACAAAAAAATTTAAAAACCGCAGATCCTAGTATAATAGGAATTATTTTTAAGTTCTTTAAAATTATCCATCCATCTCAATGATCCATTTTATGAACTTAAAATATTCCAAATTCATTAAAAGAACTTTTCAATCCATTATACTTTATGATAGCCATTATTGAATGCAAAACTCATGATCTTGCTTGTAAATTTTGTATCTATGAAGACATATCAGTTGATATGATATGATGTGTTGTGGCAGCAGATCTTTATAAGGGTTTATAAACAGTTTAACAATGGTAGGTAAATGGGTTTCGTGCACAGTCATTGTTTTTAATATTGAAGGTCCAATGAAAAAGTTCAAAAACTTCATTTTTCTAAGTGATTTTTGCATTTTTGTAAGTGATCACTCCTTCTGAAGCATTTCTTCCCAATGATTTGCAAATGTCCCAATGTTCATGCCACTGAACTATCAGACATTCAAGTTCTGTGGTCACAGCATTCTGTTGGTTGGTTGGTTGCAATGCGGCCAAATCTTGCATCCTTTCAGCTTCATTTTGAGTTTAGAAAAAATAAAAAAAATTAATGGGCGCAAAAGTCAAGTGAATATGGTGAGTAGGATATTCCGGGAATGTTTCTTGAACCAAAATTCTTGAATGGAGAGTGGTGTGTGCAGACAAAGCACTATCATGGTGGAGAAACCATTCTACCATTTTCATCAAGCAGCTGATAGCAATTTGTTCTAACTTTTTTTCTCAATCAAATCAGGACTTCTCTATAAGCTATCTGACTATTCTGAACAAATTTGTAATGAAAAATATAAAAAAAACAAAAAAAAAAAAAAACAAGGAACTGTTTTCACCAAACCTTTCAATTCTTTTCTTGGATGGGGAAAGTAGTGACCTAAATTGGGATGACTGGAATTTTATTTTGGGATCACAGCTGCACCCCAATGTTTCACCACCAGTGACAAAACACTGGTGTACAGTTTTTGAAATTAGGACCCATTTCCACTCCACACACAATTCTCAACTGTGAACCTTTTGATCATTCAATGATCTTTGAACAAATTTTGCTGATGTATGTCAAATTTTAAGCCAAAATCACTTGGCATGGTCCAAAGTAGATTCCCTTTTCAGAAATCAGTTAATCAGAAATTTCTTAGATTTTTTCATTTTCAGCATGACAAAATAAAAATCCAAGAAATAAGAATGCTTAAAGGTGAAGGTCAATCTAAAAATTGGTCATCTTCAACAGGCTCTCAGATGTTTTGGAAATATATCATCCACTGATAAATGGCAGCCTCACTTAAACAATTATCACTAAATGCAGTTCTCGACATCTAGAGGATTTCCACTCCATTTTTCCTGTTCTTTGCAAAAAATCTGATGCATATGCACTGTTTCTTTTGTATCCATTACAGTTATATTGGTGGATTGAATCTGCTTGAACCAGTAATTTGGTTCAAGCCACTTCCTGTCTACCTCCACTGCTTATTTTATAATAGATACAGTCTTACAACTTTCTGATCAGACCTTAGACAATCAAATTTAACTGTGGACACTAAGTTTTTCTTTGACGAAAAAAAAAATTGAAGGAAATGATATAAATGATAGCTATAAGTGGGAAAGTTTATTAATGGAAAAACAATTTATGAATTAAACAGAACCAGTAAAGTACATAAATGCTTGCAGTCCAATAATCATATTATTATGTACCTTTATTCTTATAATTACTTATCTAATAGCAATTATTAGATATTATTCTTATAATATCTAATAATCGCTATTTTCTTTAAAAAGTGTGAAAGCAGTATTGACTACCACAGAGATCTTATTAATGTATTAAAAGCCTGTTACTGGGAATTTGATTTTTTAATGAAAATCTGTTTGTGCAATAATGATTCACATGCATAAGAACAAAAAATATTAATGTGTTTTTTGTTGTTATTAAATTGTAGCCAAATTTTAAAATATTAGCTATTTCACTACATTTTTTTCAACTGTAAACTTACATAATAAGATAATTTCATGGATTCAGTGTTTTATATTGCTGTAAAACTTACCTATAAAGGAAGAGGATTCTGTACTGGCAATTATTAGTTAAAAAAAAAAAAAAAAGATTTTAGAATCTGTGATGGTATGAGTTCTTTTAATATAATACACATTCAAGATAGTAATATTTACAGTTATCTGGTGGTGCATCAGGTTCTGTAACTGACTTGCATTAAAAAGTTTTGATAGTCAAGTTGAAAAACTTAAAATTAAGTTTTACTGTAACATTAAAATTTGACTTTTATGATAAATATACAGTGAAAACCATAAAAAAAAAAAAAACTCACTTGCTATATCCAGTAATTTGGATCGTATAGTATTGATAACTTGTAAAAATTCAGGATCCCTTGATCCATAATCTTTAAGCATAGCTTCTTTTGTAGACTGACTTACACTAAGTGGCCCCGGTGTAAACAATTTTTTAGATGATTTATCTGAAAAAGGGAAATAAAAAGTTCTTGCATCATAAAAGCATGTTTTCAGAATAAAGTATTTAAAAAAGCATTTGTAGTGTAGTTACTATGTTCAAAGTATCATAATAATCTTTTGCATAATTCTGTAGGTGTATAATTCATTAATACTATAAGTATATAAATATTTTTGAAAAAGTCTGTAAGCTTTAAACTTCATTATTATCCTTAGTAGTAGTAGTAGCAAATGCTGCAAGGACGTCACAGATGCATATAAATTATCACATGATGATTTATATGTGTCCCATGGATTTTTCTTCTCTGCCATGAGTCTCATTAGTTTATCTAACATCCATGTAGGTCTAAACCTTGAACGGTATTTCTTAGTTGGTACAAAAAGCTTAGTAGCTTATACAATTATTTCCCAGAATGCTCCCCATTTAGAATTTGCTGTTGGTAACATCGTCACAATATACAATCAACACACGTATACAATCAACCCTCCTATAACGCAGTGTTATTTAAGCTTTTGACTTAAATAATTTCTCATTTACTTAATCCATGGATTAAGTAAATGAGAATGAAAAGAAACAACCCAAGATTAGACAAAGAATAAGCCCTTTGGCTCATACACTTGAAAGGCTCCCGATGGTCAATACTTCCCGGAAGAATAAAAACAAAGAGTTGCCTGGAATTCCAGGTAACAGTTAGGCAGAGTCTCTCAAGGCACTCCCCAGTGACAGTGTCCAATGATGAATGTCCGGTGACATCACATGGAAAAGAGACCACTCCCAACTCTAACACATAAAACCCGGAAGACGAGAAGACTCGCTCTCTCTCGACTGCTAGACCTTGGAGCTCTCTTTCGACCAGCTCTCTGAACAGCCAGCACTCATCCACCGTCTCTCTCGCCCGCCAGCCCTGGACTCTTTCTCGCCTGCTAGATCTTGATCCTACCCTTGCATTCTCAACTGCCCTGGATACGCCTGGAAACTCTGGACTCGGAGGATCACCGTCAGCCTGCAAGAAATCCCTCACGCTCATGTGCAAATAAATTTGGAAAAAAAACAGCAAATAAATTTTGCTGTTTTCCTGAAGCTGATTTATTTCCAGAGGGTTTTTTCTAAATTATATTTTGACTGGAGACAGGTAAAAATGAATTCTCTTTGTTAACATCTTAACAACATTATCATAAAAAAATATATTTTTTAGTAGGCATTGTTTGCGAGGCTAAAAGCTTTTAAACTATTTTACAAAAAAAAAACTTTTTTTCTTCACAGCAAAAAAATTAAGAGACATCAAAGTGGGGCAGAAAAGCGAAAAAAAGTTTTAAAAACACCTGGAAATTGCTGAAAGCCAAAGAAATTCATTGCATAAATTTTCAAAAGTTAATACAGAGACAGAGTTGCCATCAACATCTACGTCAGATAATTCTGAATTGCCTATGTTCGAAACTTCTTCTAAAGAAGAGAAAGAAGAAGAACAATTTGAGAATCAAGAGGTTGAAATTGCTACTGAAAAAAGGGATTGCAAAAACGCAGAAGGTAGAGATAGTCCAGAAAGACGCTTCGATATAGACATCGAAGTAATAAATAATATAGCTTTATAGCCAACAATATTAACAGATGCTATTATTGATCATATTCTTAATAACAAACCAAAAACTATCGGGAATATAGAGAATTTAAAATCAGTGTATAAAGGCAGAGATGAAGCGTATTACAGAGGACTTTCTTATAATCATTTCTACAGAAAGAAATCAAACAGAATTATGGAAAAGAGAAATTGGCTGATATTTTCAGAAACAAGCAAAAGTGTTTAGTGCTACCCTTGCAAACTCTTTTCAACAATAAAACCTAAATTAATAACTGGTTTACAAAATTGGAGATCAATAACTGTACTTCGTGGCCTGATAGTATATTTTATCAGGCCACGAAGTTTCAAAAGAACACATGTCAGCCATGTGTACTATGTATAAAAGATTAACAAAATTCAATAGAATTGATACTCAACTATTACAGGAAAAGGAAAAAGAAGAATGTTACTGGAGAGAAGTGTTGAAAAGAATTGTATCAACAATAAAATTGTTGAGTCGCTTAGGATTAGGATTTAGGGGTCACGATGAAAGCAAAGATTCCGATAGGAAAGGAAATTATTTAACCTGCTTGGAATATCTAAGCGAATACAATGAGTTTTTGAAGTTATATCTACAAAAATATGCCAACCAAGGACGAGGAAATGTAAACTATTTATCTTATATTATTTGTGACGAATTTGTAGGTCTTATTGGAAATCAAGTAAGAGCGGAAATAATTGAAGAAATCAAATCTGCGACTTATTATAGTATAATTGTTGATTCCACTCCCGATGTTTCGCATGTCGATCAACTAACTTTTGTGATATGTTTCATCCTGTGGTAATATAATGGAAAGATTTGTGGAATTCATTCCCATAGATAAACACACGTCTTCATATTTGGAACAAGAAGTTTTGCAAACTTTAATAAAATTAGGAGTAAATATTAAAAACTGTCAAGGACAATCATTTGATAATGCTTCTAATATGTCAGGGAAGTACTCAGGTTTGTAAGCACGTATTAAAGAACATAACCCAAGTGCGGTTTTTATTTGGTGTGCTAATCATTCCTTAAATTTAATTAAAAATTTCGCTGCAGAAAGTTGTAGCACTGCAATTGGGTATTTTATGTTTGTGTAGAATTTATTCACATTTTTTCTGCGTCAACCCATCGCTGGAAAATTTTAACCAGAAATCTAGAAATGTGTAAACATTCCGTCACAGTGAAAAGAGTTTCTAATACAAGATGGTCAGCAAGAGCAGATGCTGTATTAGCTATAAAACTTGGTTTCACCCATGTAAAAGAGGCTTTAACTGAAATTTGTAATTCACAAGAAGAAAAAAAAATTACCATAGTGGAGGTGATTTCACTTCTGAAGAAAATGGACAAATATGAAACCGCCCTAATGACAGTGATTTGGAATACTATTTTACAAAGAATAAATGCTTCTAGTAAATCACTGCAATCAGTGGAGTGAGAACTATTGAAAGGATCTACCCTACTGAAGTCATTAGAAAATTTTATCAATAATTTCAGAGAAGAATTTGAAAAAGTTGAAAAAGAGGCAACTGATTTATCAGAGCTATCATTTAATGTGGAAGATGGACAAACTCGCAGACAACAAAAGAGAAAAATGTTTTTTGATGAAAACAAGAAAGGACATGAATTTACAATAAGAGAAAATTTCATAGTCAATTCATTTTATGTCATATGTGATAACACCAATGCAGAACTATCTCGAAGAACTCAGATGTGTGAAGTTGTTGTAGAGCCTTTTCGAATATTTTTTGATTGGAATTTATCAATAGAAGAAAAGAACGCGATAAAAAAGTTTAAGGATATTTACAAAAATGACATTGATGTTTGTAATTTTGAAGATGAATTTGACCATTTTTTAATATTTCTAAAAGAAAACGAGGACACCATAAAAACCACACCAGACATCTATCGAGCTGCCAAAGAAATGTCTTGCACATTTCCGAATGTTGAAATATTATTGAAAATTTTTTTTACAATTCCGTTATCTAACGCATCACGAAAAAGATCATTTTCTGTTTTAAAGCGTGCAAAAAATTATTTAAGGAGTACTATCAGAGAAGAAAGATTAAATAATATGGCCATTCTGTATATAGAGCAGGAAATTTAAGGCGAATTGACACTGCAAAAATAATTGACGAATTTGCAAGAAATAAAGCAAGACGGAAATTCATGTAAAAAATATGTTTTTAATAAATTCATTTAATGTGTTATGGTATGAAATTTTTGGTTACTTTTCTTTTTTGTTAATAACTTAATGAAAGTTTTCTTGAAAAATTTTTTTTTTCTAACTTGAGTTTGAGGGCCCCAAAATTTTTACCACTTGGAAGCCCCCACTTGGCTTGATCCGCCTCTGCCCTAGTAGACATACCCTGGTCCTATTCCACCTGTCCTTTTTGCACAATATATTTCCCACTTCCCTGAAATTGAGCTACCAACTATAGCTTCCTCCTGTGGGACCAAGGATCTCTGCTGCAGAGAATTGTCTGATGCTGAAGTATGGGCTCAAACATTGGGCTGGTCAGCTGAGTGCTTTATGGGTCTCTCTCTCTTTTAATTCTTTATAGGACACCAACCCTATTCTTCAAGCCCTCATATAATCCCATCAGAATAACAAGCTTTTGCTTAACCTGCTCATACTCTTTACAACAAATGCACACAAAGGCCTCCCCATGGCTGTATCATGCTAGAGGTAGCATCACAAAAAGAGCAAAAGTCATGCGTTACATAATCGTGATTTGCAAAAGAGCTGCCTTCAGAAGTTGCCCTCCCACCCTGAACCAAAGAATTCCTGCTATTTTGAGCCCTTTTCTTTACTGCTCTTGTCTCAGACATGATGTTAGTCAAAATTTTATTTAAAAACCATGAAACTAAGAGATCAAAAAAAGAATAATGCTACACTGACCACTTACTTAACAGCAGTACAAACTATGCTCTTTTAGATAATATTACATACTACATGATAAAGTCACATTATTAAAACGCATTTATATGGCTATAAATTATAGTTTATAGTCCTCTTCTCATACTGATTGCTCTCCTGAAAAACTAACAGAAAACCTCCAAGTATCAGGTATATCAATAGGAGAACAATGGTGGCAGAATGTGAACACTCTTAATGATACAACACAATAATAACAGAGTAGACTGTGGTTTCATAAGCAATTACAAAGGACAAGTAATCAACAAATTAACCAATTTAATCAGAAATCCCAAATAATAACTAGTGGCTCCTAAAAAAACGGCACAACCTGATGTTATAACATAATACATAACATAATTTTACAAAATAACATATAATGTAATTTTATACAATGCTGTGGTAAATAGTGTAGCATTATTATTGTACTTGCATATCTCTCAGAATTACAGTAATGCTAGAGTATTATAGTTTTTTTATTTATTTATTTAAATAAAATCATGCCTCAGAGCAGCAAAACAAAGAGCTCAGAGCAGTGGAGATGCTTTGACTCAAAGAGCAATTCTCCTACCAATCAAGTTCATAAATTGTACTGCTTGTGGCACATTTGCAGACCACAGGGACCAGACTTTTGCAGGCCACAGGGCTACATAAGCAGAAAATGCCTTTGCATACTTTAGGTGCAAAGAGTGTGAGGAGATCAAGTGGAAATTCGGCATTTTGATGAGTGAATTTCAGTGTTTAGGGAAAATGGTTGATTCCCTTGAAGGAATTAAACAGGACTCATCGAGCACACAGATACTCAACTCAATGCCAGACCATACACTTATGCATCGGGCAGCACAATAAGATTTCTAAGGAGGAAGGCACTGGTCCCATAGTATATAACCAGTTAGTGACACTTGTGAGGGAAACAGGAAATATGCTGTGCAAAAAGGACAGGTGGAACAGGACCAGGGTGTGTCTGCTAAGGGTAAATTAATGATGTAAAAGAGTTATATTTTAAGGATGCAAGAGGTAATACTGTTATACACATTGGTACTAATGATACTATGCAAGAATGAGCAGAAGATTTACTTTGCCAAGAGTTTTTAGGGCTAAATTTGAAAGTGTTTGCATTTTGTCCAGGCATGACAAGAGGGAGTATATGATAAGAGTCTTGTTGATCAGTTTATCCCTGGAATGACTATGCAAGGCACAAAGGATAGAATTTTTCTCAACATGGCCCATACTTGTTAACAGGAGGGATGGTTTCTACAGGGATGAGACACTTAAATAGAAGAGGTGCAAGTAATATTAGCATTACGCATATGATGCAAGAAAGCAATCTTATGCAGCATCAGAGAAAAAAAAAAAACACGTTCCCATTTCACCCCTCCATTTGTTCCAAGTACCGGTCCAGCTTAGCCTTACATTTATTTACGCTATCAACTTCCACAACAAAGGATGGAAGTCTGTTCCACCAATCAACCATCCGCTGGCTAAAGGCAAATTTCCGCACGTCTATCCTACATCTGTCTTTTCTCGATTTGAATTTATGCCCTCTCAGGTGATTATTCTGAGCAAGACAAAAAATTCCATCAGCATTGAGCATGCTCAAACCATTCAAGGCTTTATACACCTCAATCACATCACCTCGCTGGTGCCTAGTCTCCAGACACTGTAATTTGCAAAATTTATGCCTTTCTTCGTAAGAGCAACCCTTTGTTCCATTCACTAATCTTGTTGCTCTTCTCTGTACTCATTCCAACAGCTCTACATCCTTCTTAAAATGAGGCCTCCAGACCTGTATACAGTACACAAGGTGTGGCCTGACCATTGCATTATAAAAAGGGATAATCACCTCCTTATCCCTGCTAGAAAAATTCCTGTATATCATTGACAAGACACTATGAGTTACTCTTGCAGACCGTCTGCACTGCTCAGAAAACTTCATATCTGCCTGCCCAATTACACCCAGGTCCTTTTCGTTCTCTACCATTGTCAGTGTAGCACCACAGAGTTGATACATCACTCTGGGGTTACTGCTTCCCATATGTAGTACTTTACATTTGTCAATGTTAAATTTCATTTGCCACCTCACAGCCCATCCGCTCAACTTTTCTAGATCCTGTTGCAACAGCATACTGTCATTAGTGTCCTTAACAACCCTGCCAACATTCATATCGTCTGCAAACTTGGACATTAAGCTTGATACACCATCATCGATATCATTTATAAATACAGAAAACAACAATGGACCCAATACTGAACCCTGAGGGACTCATTAGTCCACAATGAGCAGTGTCCATTGATTACCACTCTTTGTCTTCTCCCACTCAACCATACCTTTATCCATAGCAGCAATTTGCCTCCAATGCCACTGCTCCAATTTGTGCAGCAGTCTTCCATGTGCAACAGTATCAAAAGCCTTTCTAAGATCCAAATATATGATATCAAAGTTATTCCCTGCATCCAGTTCCACATCATAGTATCCAATCAAATTGGTCAGGCAAGACTTCCCCTAACATGGCAGTGTGTTAGGTTATGTTTGTTATTTGGTTTTTTTTAGGAGCATTAGCAATTAAGGCCATATTGCTCCGGGATATGCGTGGTCATTCCCTGACCTTTCCGCATCCTCCGTATTTGGTGGTGACGGGCTTGAACCCCGGTCTAATCAAGAAGCATGTGCTACACACTGCTGCTGCTGCTGCTCCTTCCCACCTGGCTACAGAGGCGCCTATAGTGTTAGGTATGTCAGAAACTGGTAGTATGGGGGGGGACACTAATAAATTAAGGGCACAAGCAAAAACAGTTCTTGCTGTGATCTATTGGGCATGCAGCAGCCTGAAAAGTGAAGTGTGAAGAATTAGAAAGCTTGTTGGGGATTTCAGAGAACAAGCAGATATATGGGCTGAATATATCTGCTTGTTTTCTGATATTACTAAAAGAAAAACTTGGCGCACACATACTTGTTTGTCCATTAATGCTAGGAGTATAGCAAATAAATTTTACAAATCTGACAACATACTGGTTAAGTCTTCAAATGCAAACATAATCAGGAACATCAGAAAATTGATACTATTCAAACATATGCTGAATTTGAATATAAACAGAAAGATGCGAATGCCTTTCTGTTTGGAAAGAATAACCCTACAGTCTGTCAGTGTCCATTTGTAGCATCTCTGCATAGCCAGTCATGCATTTTATCATTACTTTTATTTCTGCTAATTGACACCCAGTTACAGCCATTGACTAGGGGATGTAGATATACATTCTATTATGAAACAGAAAATATTATTATATACAATTTTACATTATATGTAACACTTTTTATCTGAATTATACAATACATCTAGTACTTGTTATCAGAATTATACAATACATGTACTACTTGTTATCAGAATTATACAATACATGTACTACTTGTTATCAGAATTATACAATACATGTAGTACTTGTTATCAGAATTATACAATACATGTAATAACTTGTAATCTGATTAAAACAATACTTAATAAATATAAATGGGTAAAACTTAATACTGCTGCATTTAAAGCATAATGTCTGACAGTGATCACAGTGTACTGATGTGGGATTTAATTAAAGAAGTAACTATGATCAAGGGTAAAGGAAAGGGTTTTTGTTTTCGTAAAGGTGACTACAGAGGTCTCAGACAGTTTTTAAATTCTATAGAGTGGGATCAACTGATGATGGGATCAACGGTGAATTCTAAATGGGAAGCTTTCAGGAAGCTACAGGGCTTTTCATACTAACTAAGAAATACTGTTCAAGGTTCAGGCCTAAATAGATGCCAGATGAATTAATGAGGCTCGTGGCAGAAAAAAAAAATGCATGGGATGTACATAAATAATTATTAGGCGACACAGAAGCCTACGACAGATATAATCTAGTCTGTAATCAAGTCACAAAGGAGGTTAGACAGGCAAAGGCAGATTACCAGAAATCTTTGGCAAAGGACGCAAAGAAAAACAGCAAAGAGTCCTTTACTTATGTAAACTCTAGAAGGAAGGAGGATGAATCAGATTGGTCCACTTAACATAGATGGTTCGACTATTGATGATCCTGCTCAAGTAGCTGATAAACAATGAGTATTTTGCATCTACATTCACACATGAGGAGTTATTAAAGGAGGGGAATGCCAGAAGTTTATCAAACTCTAACAGGGAACTAAGTGACTTTGTGATAACTGAGAGCAAAGTGGAGGAGAAATTGTTGAAGTTAAACATAAAAAAGGCACCTGGGGCAGATGGAATCTATCCAGTTATAATGAAGGAGGGAGCAAGGGAAGTAAGCAAACCCTTAGCCATAATTATGAGAGCATCCTTATAGTCAGGTGAGGTCCCCATGGACTGGAGAAGTGCAAATGTATCCCAAGTTCACAAAGGAGGTTCAAAGGGTAAGACAAATAATTACAGACATGTTAGATTAACTTCTGTTCCGGGGAAAATGGAGTTACTGGTAAAAGAAGTGATACAGGATCACCTAGACAAGACAGCAGCAATAGTTCGGACGCAGCATGGGTTTCTTAAGGGGAAGTCTTGTCTGACCAATTTGATTGTATATTATGATATGGTCAGAAAGGAACTGGAAGCTAATAATAATTTTGATGTCATATACTTGTATTTCAGGAAAGCTTTTGATACGGTTGCACATGGAAGACTGCTGCACAAATTGGAGCAGTGTGGCATTGGAGGCAAATTGCTGCTATGGATAAAGGGATGGTAGAGTGGAAGAAGACAGAGGGTAATCAATGGACACTGCTCTTCGTGGACTAATGTTATTAGTGGAGTCCCCCAGGGTTCAGTGCTGGGTCCACTGTTATTTTGTGTATTTATCAATGATATCGATGAAGGTATATCAGGCTTAATGTCCAAGTTTGCAGATGATACAAAGGTTCACAGGGTTATTAATGACACTAAATACAGTAAAAAAAAAAAAAAAAAAAGGCGAACTGCAGCCATTATCAATCCACTGCAGGATAGAAGCCTCCTCAACAATTCATGCTGAGGGAAATTAACCATAATCTGCCACGCTTATCTAGTGCAGGTTGGCAGATTGACCGTATTTAGCAGTCAGGGGCTTTAACTCTAGTCTACTCAAAGAACATGTGATACTGCACTCCCGCTCTTGACCACTCGGCTACGGAGGCCTAAATACAGGATCTAGAAAAGTTAGGCAGGTGGTTTGAGAAATAGCAAAACTGAAGTTCAACACTGACAAATGCAAAGTACTGCATATGGGTAACCCAAGCAGTAACCCAAGAGAAATGTACCAACTCTGTGGTATTACACTCAAGGAGGTAGAGAATGAAAAAGATCTGGGGGTAATTATGCAGTCAGATATGAAGTTCTCTGAGCAGTGCAGACAGACTGCCAGAGCAGGTCATGGAGTTTTGTCAATGATATATAGGAATTTTGCTAGCAGAGACTAGGAGGTGATTATCTCTTTGTATAAGTCAATGGTCAGGCCACACTTTGAGTACTGTATACAGGTCTGTAGGCCTCATTTTAGGAAGGATGTAGAGTTGCTAGAATGAGTACAGTTGCTAGAATGAAGAAATGCTGAAATCTGCAAGTTGCAGCATCTGGAGACTAGGCACCTGCGAGGTGATCTGATTGAGGTGTATAATGTCTTGAATCATTTGAACAGGCTCAATGCTGACGGGATACTTCTGCTTGCACAGAATAAGGACTTAAGGGGGCACAGATCCAAATTGAGGAAAGACAGTTGTAGAATAGATGTGCGGATGTTTGCCTTTAGCCAACGGGTAGTTGATTGCCAGGCGCCTCCATAGCCAGGTGGGCAGGAGCAGCAATGCGTAGCATACGCTTCTTGATTTCACCGGGGTTCGAGCCCATGCCCACCAAATACGGAGGATGTGGAAAGGTCAGGGAATGACCACCGCATATCCCCAGAGCAATATGGCCTTAGTTGCTAATGCTCCTAAAAACCAAATAACAAACAAACAAACAGTTGATTGCTGGAACAGACTTCCATCTGTTGTTATGGAAGTTGACAGCTTAAATAAATTTAAGGCCGAACTAGACAAACATTTGGAGTGACCGGATGGATAAAATAGGAAAGTTTTTTTTTTTGTGTTGATGCTGTATAAGCTTGCTTTCTTGCATCATATGCCTCAACTGATGCTAATGCTTTTTGGCATATCAGATGTATAGGTTTTCATGTTTAGCATTATGTTGTGCTGCACAGGACTGTGTGTTTGATATTGCGTTTAGCTTGTGTTAAGTTGGATGACTTGCTACTCAGCAACCAGCACAAAAAAAAAAATTACCTGGAAATTCTCGGGATAGTGTTCATCCCTTGCCGTCAGGATGTAAGCCATCTACGTCATTCACTGATACTCTTATTGAGCTATTCTCTGGGATCCTAAAGTTCCAGAGGGCCCTGTTTAAAAAAATATATATAATAAATGTGTGCACACGTGTGTACATGCACGTGCGTACACGCACACAAAATGAAGATGGGCTGACTGGACAATAGTAGAGGTACAGATAGGATTCAATTAGAGTTGAGCTAGAAAAGGCAACCCATGGGAGGGGTAGCTTCTGCTTAGCATGCACAAGTAGGTCAAGAGAAGGACATACAGAAAGTATATGTATGTATGTATCTTGCATAAGTGGCACCCAAAGTTTCTCTTACTGTTCATAAAGCGATTCATATTCATAAAATTACTGGGTCGTATGGAATATACCCAGTAATTTTATGGGAGGCACCAAGAGTGTGCACTGAACAATTAAAGTTAATTATGAGGGCATCTTTGGACTCAGAAGAAATTCCTTTGGATTGGAGACAAGCAATGTATTATCAAATAAATGAAGGCAGTTCTAAAAGCAAAGTGGGTAACTACAGACTTAGTCCTAATACAGAACAAATGAAACAGGTAATACATTTTGATAATGCTATTTATAAATTTCACCTGACGATGCCATTATAGTTGACCATTCGCACGGATTTTGGAACCGCAAATGGCTCGAGAGTTTGCAGATTTGCTATTCTGAGCATAACACCATTAATAGAGACAGGGGAATCCATATTCACCCCCTCTTTAAAACCATAATTATGAGATGAGATGAATGGTTTCGGCTGGCACGCTCCCAAGACATTTCTGGTTTCAGTGCATGTGTGGAGGATACTGCCCATGTTCCTACGGTATCATATGCTGCAGTTATTCAAGGATGTACGATGACAAGGAGATAGGGAATATCAAGATGTACAAGCTAAAGTTGTTGATTTGGTATATACAGGGATAGAACTGCGAAATCTCTGCGAAGCTCTACGCTGCCCAAATCAACGCCAGAGCTTGCACTTGATCATCATGCAGCAACCCCAAAGGCAGAATGTGCTGGTCCCACAGGAACTAGTAGTTTTTGGTGACAATTGTCAGGGAAATGGGGAACATGGTATGTAAAAAGGATAGGTGGAACAGGACCAGGGTATGTCTGCCAGGGGCAAAGGTTGATGAGTAGAGCGGATATCATCTTTTTAGGGCACAAAAAGTGATGTTGTACACGTTGGCACTAATAATTTTAAGAGTAGGAGACTGGCGGAATTACTTAACAAGTACAGGTCACTGTTGAAAAAAAGAAATGAATTAGAGTTTAATTTGAAAGTGTCTGCAATTCTGCTCAGACACGATAGGAGGGAGTATATGATGAGAGACCTGTCGATCAATTCGGCCCTGGAAAGATTGTGCAAGGCTCAAGAGGTAGAATTTTTTCCAACCTGGTCTGTACTTGTTAACAGGAGAGTGCTTCTACAGGGATGGGATACACTTAAATAGAAAGGGTGGGAGAATATTTGCTGATGCTATCGAGACAGTGTTACGTGCGTCTGAAAATTGCTAGCTTGGGGAGGATACAAGGACTAATAGATTAACAGTAGCCACTGGCAGAGGTGAAAGTGATTCTTGCACTGCTTCTATTGGAATCATCAGCAGATTGGAAAACAAGATGCAGGGTATTTCAGAGACTGCTGGAAGTCATTGCGATACAAGTAAACACATGGGTTGTGTTAGGGTAGCTAAGAACAGAAACAGGTGTATGTATACATGCATACACACCAATGCCAGGGGCTTGGTAAATAAATTTGTTGAATTTGAGGTATTGCTCAAACCATCAAAGATGGATATTGTTGGAATATAACAGACGTGGTGTCACACAGATATAAGGAATGCAGAAATGGAATTTGGGGAGTACAATGTCTACAGAACGGATAGACAGGATAGGAAGGGAGGAGGGGTTATGCTATTAGTTAAAAAACACAGAAAATCCAAGGACGTGAAGCCAGTCAACATCGCTGGACAGTGCAGTGTCGAGTCAGTTTGTTTGACATAAGCATTGGGAGATCAAAATTGAGAGTAAGAATGTGTTATAGGCCTAATGACTCTGATGAGTATAATAAGAAACTGTACAGGGAAATAGAGTGGGCCAGTAAATCAGAGTGTCTTATAATGGGGGGTTTTAATTTCCCAGATATTGACTGGAATTTGTGGTTTGGTCACTCACACACTAGCAAGGCTTTTGTGGATTTTATTATTATTATTATTATTATTAGCCATATGGTGCAAGGAAGCCCGAAGCTTCTGCTGCACCAGCCAAAAAAAAAAAAAAAAAATTTCTAAGTAACCCTGAGAGAGAGAGAGAGAGAGAGAGAGAGAGAGAGAGAATGAGAGAGAGAGAGAGCAAACAAGAGTAAGAAGGGAATCACCAAGGAAAGAGAAGAATGATGATATCCAGCTCAGGACCCTGGGTGTGCCAAGCCCATACTCACCAGATGTGAGCCCCTGGTGTGATTGTTTTCTACATCAGCATGTTCGGGAAGTAACTAGTGGGAGTAATACTCTTGATCTGATTATCAGTAGTGATTCTTCATGCATTAAGAATCTGCAAATAAAGGAACCACTAGGTGGTAGTGATCACAGTGTGCTGAAATGGGATTTACTCAAAGAGGTAGCTACCATAAGAGGTAAAGGGAAGGGTTTTTGCTTTCACAAAGGTTACTATGGTGGTCTGAGACAGTATTTAAATTCTATACGGTGGGACCAACTGATGACATTACCGACAGCAAATTCAAAATGGGAAGCATCCAAAGAATTAATCTTGGAAGCTACTAGGCTTTACATACCAACTAAGAAATATTGTTCAAGGTTTAGGCCTACATAGATGTTAGATGAACTAATGAGACATATAGCAAAGAAGAAAAATACATGGGATACATATAAATTAATTAGAAATCAGATTATGAGAAATACAACAAAGAGCTCGTTACCTATGTAAACTCTAGAAGGAAAGGGTGAATCAGATTTGTCCACCAAACATTGATGGTTCAACTGTTGATGATCCTGCTCAGGTGGCTAACAAACTAAATGAGTATTTTGCATCTACATTCACACGAGGAGTTATTCAGGGAGGGGAATGCCAGAGGTGAAGTAATTTTTTAATAACTGAGATGAATGTGGAGGAGAAATTGTTGAAGATAAACATAAAAAAGGCACCCAGGGTGGATGGGATCTATCCAGTTATATTAAACAAGGCAGCAAAGGAAGTAAACAAACCCTTAGCCATAATTATGAGAGCTTCTTTGGACTCAGGGGAGGTACCCATGGACTGGAGATATGCAAATGTGACCCCAATTCACAAAGGTGAATCAAAGGGCGACACAAGTAATTATAGACCTGTTAAACTTCTGTTCCAGGGAAATTAATGGAGGCACTGATTAAAGAAGCACTGCAAGATCATCTAGAGAAGACTTCAGTTATAGTTCGAACACAGCATGGGTTTGTTAAGAAGTCTTGCCTGACCAATTTGATTGCATACTATGATGTGGTCACAAAGGAACTAGATGCAAGGAATAATTTTTTAATATTATATATTTCGATCTTAGAAAGACTTTTGATACTGTTGCACATGGAAGACTGCTGCACAAATTGGAGCAGTGCGGCATTGGAGGCAAATTTCTGCTATGGATAAAGTGATGGTTGAGTGGGAGAAGACAGAGAGTGGTAATCGATGAACAGTGCTCTTTGTGGACTAATGTTATTAGTGGAGTCACTCAGGGTTTAGTGTTGGGTCCATTGTTGTTTTCTGTATTTATTAATAATATTGATGATGGTATATCAGGATTAATGTCCAAGTTTGCAGACAATATAAAGGTCGGCAGGGTTGTTAATGACACTAATGACAGTACGCTGTTGCAACAGGATCTAAAAAAAGTTGGGCAGATGGGCTGAGAGGTGGCAACAGAAGTTTAACATTGACAAATGTAAAGTACTGCATATCGAAAGCAGTAACACCAGAGAAATGTGGTAGAGAATGAAAAGAACCTGGGGGTAATTGTGCAGGCAGATATGAAGTTTTCTGAGCTATGCAGACAGTCTGCAAGAGTAGCTTGTCTTGTCAATGATATACAGGAATTTTTCTAGCAGGGATAAGAAGGTGATTATCCCCTTGTATAAGGCAATAGTCAGGCTACACCTTGAGTACTTTATGTATACAGGTCTGGAGGCCTCATTTTAAGAAGGATGTAGAGTTACTGGAATGAGTACAGAGAAGCACAACAAGATTAGTGAATGGAACAAAGGGTTGCTCTCATGAAGAAAGGCTTACCTTTTGCAAATTACAGTGTGTAAAGAATCCTCAGTCGGATTACCTGCAAGGTAATCCGACTGAGGTGTATAAAGCCTTGAATAGTTTGAGCATGCTCAATGCTGATAGGATTCTTCCTCTTGCTCAGAATAATTGCCTGAGAGGGCATAAATTCAAATTGAGGAAAGACAGTTGTAGAACAGATGTGCAGAAGTATGCCTTTAGCTAGAGGTGATTGCTGGAACAAACTTCCATCTGTTGTCATAGAAGTTGATAGCTTAAATAGATTCAAGGCAGAACTAGACAAACATCTGGAGCGGGTGGATGGGTGAAATGAGAAGGGGTTTTTTTTTTGATTTTCTTCGCAGATGACTCTCTGCGGAGAGCATGAATTCTCTGTTCTCTCCCCTCTGCATATGGGGAGAGAACAGGGAACAAGTGCAGCGGCAAATTGATGGGCTAGTATGGCCAATTAATTTGGATTGGTTTTCATTCAGGAGAAGTAATGGTTCTAAAGAGGAGTGGCAAGCCTGACAATGGTAGGAACATTACAATGGTAGGAAAAGAGCTAAAAATGGTTAACAACTTCAAGTATCTGGGAAGCACCATTACAAAGACTGCAGTGACAGATGAAGAAATAAGCAGAAGAATGCAAGCAGGCAGGAATTTCTATAGGCAGACAAAAGATCTGATCTGGAGGAGGAACGTACCACTGAGGTGTAAGAAGGATATATATTAGGCCTATTACGTGCCAATTCTGATGTATGCATCTGAAATTTGAACTATGAAGAAAAAGGATAAAAGCAGAATTCAGGGCGCCTCCGTAGCCAAGTGGGCAGTGCGTAGCACATGCTTCTTGATTAGACCAGGTTCGAGCCTGTGACCACCAAATACGGAGGGTGCGGAAAGGTCAGGGAATGACCACTGCATATCCTCGGAGCAATATGGCCTTAATTGCTAATGCTCCTAAAAACCAAATAACAACAACAACAGCAGAATTCAGGAGACAGAAATGAGATTTGTGAGGAGCATAGCCGGAAAGACAAGACATGATAAAGTCAGGAATGATGTGATTAGGGAGAGAATTCAGGTTGAAAAACTCCAGAATAGGATTGAAAAGTCCCGTTTAAAATGGTTTGGACATGTCAAGAGGATGAAGGAAAGGCATTTTCCAAAAATGTTTGATTTATAATTAAGGGACAGAAGTCCAAGAATGAGGTGGCATGGGATGATAAAGACCGATGTCATTTAAAGAGGAGGAAACTGGAGTGAAATCAACGACAGAGAGAAAATTTATTTATTCAGTACAAGGACAGAGCATGGTGACGAGGCTTCATACGTCAGCCCGTGGAATAGCGGAACGATGATGATAAGTTAAGTCTTTTACCGTTGATAAAGGAGGCAGTCGCCTCTGAAAGCTACAGTTGTTTTTATCATCGCTTTTATTCTGTATAGCGTAATTGCTATTCTTTATATTTTATTTTATCTTATTGTTTTTATTGTGCAATCACTGTTTTTATTTTAATCCTGTCTTATTATATTATTCCTATTTTAATAAAGTTTCACTTATATGGTTGGTGTATTATTGCAGTTATTATGAATCAATGCTATTTATATTATGCAATTTTGTGCAGCATGGTCATTTAAAAATAAACTTTTAAATATAAACTTTAAATTTTTAAAAATAATCACACAATATCTCTCATATTGTGTGATTATCTTCACAACTGGGTTGTCATGTCTGCAATACCAGGGTACCTGCCCACCCACTGATGATAGGCCAATAGCCTTGAAACATGTCTGGGTGGTGGTACCACTGAGAATAGGTAACAATAGTCTATTAGTGAAGCGTTACTTATTCTAGGTAGTGCAATATCACGGCAACTCGTCGTGAAGGCTGAGCGCAATATGAGAAAGAGCAAATGATGCCTACAACAACTACTTTGTAGTTTCTATGGTGTATCTACACACCGATATTATATAGATATTAAACTCTTAATGTATTATGCCTTGTGCATTTAGTTATTTTAAATATAAACTTACCCATAACTACATTTGACGAATTATGAAAATTCGAAAATTGTCTCTTGATAGTGGTAAATGGGTGTGATGTATAATTCCGTTTTAAAAAATGTGCTTTAAAGTCATTAAAGTTCGATAACAAAACTGAAGAATAACGATTGAAAAGCTTCACTTTTGTAACATACTGATAAACAATCACAATCATCCTAGTAACTGAGCGCTGTACTGTGAAATTATATTATCCACCAAATTAAAAGAACAAATAAAATTATATTCCATTAATTAGAAACTTGATAATGAAATGTGTAAGTATCGGCACAAGCACTACAACTCTCCGGAACGTATACCACTTATCTACAGACATACTACATCTTACAGTAAGATACGTTACTTATCTTGTCCTGCTATCTGGATCACATTGCAATCACATGCTCAGCTGATCATTACATGCATGGCCGAAGTGAGTGCTGAGGTGGTTGCAGAAACAAAGAATGTTTGTGATCATTCGTGATGACGAAGTATTAATATTAGTTGTGGAAAATGATGCAAAAAAGCAAACTTATACAGCATCAGCAAAAAAACCAATACCTCCCATATGAGAAAACAGAAAGTGAAATATGCTTCACGCATCTGAAATAAATACATTTTTGTTTGCAAGATTGAACGCAAACAATATAATTAAACATGCACTCTACCCGCAGTAGCAGCAGAGAATATAACCAGGGTCAAAACAGAAAATTTAACGAAACGGAAACTCGTAAACAAACTTATCTATTTTTAATAATAAAATGTGTGCATGACATTGCGCTCCGGTCGGTACACTTTCAAGCCTTGATATAAACAGAAATTTATTTATTTCATACGTGCCACAGGGAAGCAATTGCCCACAGACTTTCTGTTTATACTTAGGGATCATAAGGACGAGAATCTGTGGAAAGAACATCCTTCTTCTTCTTCTTTAAGTTCTCCGCCCTCAGGCAGGTTCAGGGCACCATTGACGCCATGCTTCTCTATCCTGTGCTTTCCTTTTAATTCCTGCATAATTTCCTCTTCCCATCCAATCTATCATTCCAGTTCTCCTTCTGCCAATTGCTCTCTTCTCAATACATGTCCTATAAAGTTCTTTTGTCTTCTTCTTAGTTCTTTTACTAACATTCTCTCTTCTCCTACTTCCCTCAAAAATTAATCATTACTCACTCTGTCCATCCATTCTTCTCCATACCCACATCTCGAACGCTTACAGCAATCAAATCTCCTTTCTTCCCAGTGTCCATATTTCTGAGCCACATAGTACCATATTCCATATTAATGTTTTCACAATTTGCTTTCTTGATTCCTTCTGAATAGTTTTTTTTTTTTTTTTTTCTATTACTAAATGCCTCTTTGCCCATTGCAGTTCCTGTTTTTATTTCCTCCAGGCTTTTTCCATTTTCTGTCATTATGCTTCCCAATTATCTGTATCTGTCCACCTGTTCCAATATTGTTCCTTCTTATTACATTGATTCTTCTTCTTCTTAGCCACTTTGAAATTAACATTATTTTGGTTTTCTTGCTGTTAATCTTCATATTGTACTCCTTTATTTTGCTATTCAAGTTACTCTCTCTCTCTCTCTCTCTCTCTCTCTCTCTCAAACAGAAAGTTTGCTGTTCGAAAAATTATACGATAGCTAGACAAACCACCAATTGATCCAAAATTTTACTGTCACATTATGCTGCTTTCAAATCTCGAATATGAAGACGCTACATTTATTACATAAAACCGTTATAATCCCAATAGTCATGCGAGTAATGTAGTTGTTGTTTAGGAGCATTAGCAACTAAGGCCATATTGCTCCGGCGATATGCGGTGATCATTCCCTGACCTTTCCGCATCCGGAGGTGACGGGCTCGAACCCCGGTCTAATCAAGAAGCGTGTGCTACGCACTGTTCCTCCTTCCCACCTGGCTACAGAGGCGCCGAGTAATGTAGTGGTTACGACCATTGCCTTTTGCATAGTGTTTACACTGGTTCGGCGGTATGCATCCTGAAAGAAATTTCAAGCAATTTTTTACATAATCGAAGGGAAGGTTGCATGGGTTTCCTTCCAGTATGACAGGAAACCAAACATAAAATATATGTCAATTTATGGACACAATACATTTACACCTCCTAGCCTTGGTTGCATTGGCACAAATACAAACAAACAAGCTAAAACAGAGGACTTTGCCTTCATGCTCAAATCAGTTTTTTAGATGGAGAGTAGTGCCGACCAAGGTATTTTCGCGGGCCCGGCAGAAAGAATTTTGGACGTCCCCTTTACTAAGGCTATATATATATATATATATATATATATATATATATTTTTTTTTTTTTTTTTTTTTTCATAATTTGTAAAATTTGGCACCCCTCAAAAAATGCCCTTGGCTAGGACCCTGTTAGCCCATGCCTAAATCTGGCACTGTAATGGAAGAAAGTGATGCAAAAAAAGAAAGCATATATAAAGCTTATGTACACTGGTGTGCAAAATTTAAGGATCAGTCAGGTTTTCACCTGTACCTTCTCATAGGAGTGGCCCGGATATGAAAAAAGCATACCAAAGGAATCTCGTGAGGTACAGAAATGATGAAAGAAACAACACCGACACAACAAACGAAACAGAACGGTACAGAGGGACTTTATTCAAAAATGGCAACATACCACTGGCTGCCATGATACAGATGCATCACTGCTAAAGATGGAACAAATGGAAGAGGTGGTCCTCAGTAAGAGATATGGCCACCCCTAACGTCGATGCAGGCTTTGCACTGCCTGTCCATACTTAGAACAACGTTGTTGGTAAGTTCTTTTCGTAACGTCGTCCATTCCTCTGTCAGCGCCATGTTCAGCTGGTGAACATATTCTGGTGGGTGTGGACATGCCGCTAAGCGTCTCCCAGAGCGTCCCATATGTGTTCGATAGGATTTAGACTATCGAGGGAACGGGCAGGCCAATTCATACGAACAATGTCCTCACTTTCCAAAAGCATATCAACAGCAGCAAATGCGATGGGGTGTGGCATTATCATTCATAAACACGAACTCGGGGCCAATGGCACTTCGGAACAGACGCACATGGGGAATGATTTGATTTTGATTTTTTTGTGGCGCAAAAACAGCAGGGTTATAGTGCGCCAGGAAAAAGTTAAAATATAAAAAGGTAAGACTGGTAACTTGTAAAAAGCTACTTCGTCTTAAGGTGCACACAGTCATAAAATCAGTACAATGACAAAAGCAAATTGTTTATTTCATATGACTGTATACAAATTGATCGACTTTAAAAATTTAAAAACTGCTGACACATTGTCGTTGTCATTTAAAATCTGACTGAGTGTATACGGATCAGTCAGATGGGTAAAAGCAGTAAAACGAGCATTTATAAAACTAGAACAATCACATAAAATGTGTTCGACGGTTAAAACGGTGTCGCATTGCTCACACATAGGAGGGTCATCAGCCCTCAGCAAAAAGGAGTGTGTCAAATAACAGTGTCCTATGCGGAGCCGAGCAAGAACAACTTCCTCTTTGCGATCCCTGCGAAAGCTGGACCGCCAAGGATGGATCACAGGCTTAATTCGACATAGTTTGTTTGTAGTAATCAGTCGATGCCACGAATCTTGCCACTGAGATTGCAGGTTACTACGGATCACTTGCCTGTAGTCTGTATAGGGGACTAACAGGTCAAGATTATCCGTCAGGGCTGTCGATTTGGCTGCAGTGTCAGCCAAATCATTTCCTCTAATCCCGATGTGACTGGGGATCCAGCAGAAGCGGATATCGAATCCGCTTGCATCGAGGCTGTATATTATCTGCTGAATTCGGGACAGGGTTGGATGATTGGTGTGTGACATCGCTGATAAAGCCTGTAGTGCACTCATTGAATCGGCATATATAATACACCGTTGGTAACGGTGTTTTCTTATGTGATCTAGAGCTAACTCTATGGCATGCAGCTCTGCAGTGTAAATGCTGCAGTTAACAGGTATCTGCTCTGATATGGTTTTATCTGGAAAAACAGCAGCAGATCCTACATATGATTCCGACTTCGAGCCGTCTGTGTAAACTGGCAAGAAGTCAGAATGTTCTGCACGGTGTTGCACATGGGGAAGGATTACCTCAGTACAGTAGCGTGCACCAGTTACAGTACCGCCTTCCAGTATCTGGAGTTGTCTATGTTCATCGAAGATTACGCCTCCCCAGACAAGAACACCTCGACCACCATACCGATCCTTTTCAGTGATGTTTGCGGGGTGATACCGTGTGCCAACCCCTTGCCAGATTAGCTGATGTTCAGAATCGCCGCAGAGACTGAATCTACTCTCATCAGTAAAGAGTACCTTAAGTAAAGATTTTATGGTTGTAACCTTTATAAATATCGTTGATCATTAAGATTTGCAAACCAGTATAGCATCAGCCGAAAAAAAAAAACAATTTCACACATCCATTCCCGCTAAACTTTTGCCCAATTCCTCCTTGAATTTATTCCAGCAATTAACCACCTCATGGCTAAAGGTAAATTTCTGCACATCTACAGTGGCAGACAAAAAAACTGCATCACCTTAAAAAAACGTATAATACAATGTTTGATTACAGAAATTTTGTCTGTCACAAAGCAAAGGTATTGCGTCAGACAACGCTTCTATTGCATCAGACAGTAATTGCAAGGTATTGCATCAGCTATTTCTATAAATACGGCGTTGGAAGGGTACCATCATCATCAGCCATTTTCAATCCACTGCAGGATGAAGGCCTCTCCAGTTCCTTCAGTTTTGCGCACTGGCCATCCATTTACTACCCAAAAACTCATGAATTTCATCTATCCATCTCCGCCTTTCTCTTCCACGTTTTCTTCTAGCTCCTCTTGGGTACCATTCTGTTATTTTCTTAGTCCATCCGTCATCATGTCTTCGAGCTATGTGTCCTGCCCAAGACCATTTTAGTTCTTTAGTTTTGAAAAGATTGTCTTTTACTTGAGTTTGCTGCCTACTCCATGTGTTTCTCTTCTTATCTAACAGTCTGATTCCCAATATAATTCGTTACATTGTTCGCTGTGTAGTTCTCAGCTTCTCTTCCATTCTTTTCGTGAGTGCCCAAGTTTCACTTCCATAAGTCATGGTGGGGAGTATACATTGGTTCATTATTTTATGTTTCAGACAAAGTGGGATATTGCTCTTCAGTATGTTATCCATTCAAAGTATGTCCAGTATGTCCATCTTCAGTATGTCCTGAATGCTATCCATCCAAAATTTATTCTTCTCTTGACTTCTAGCGATTTATCATTATTACAGCTAATAACTTGTCCCAGATAAGTATATGACTCCACCTTTTCAATTACTGCTACTTCAATCATTATTTCCATTTCTGTGGCATACTTATTCTTCATTACTTTTGTTTTAGCCATATTCATCTTTAGTCCAAAATCCTTACTAACTGTGCATAACTGATTAAGATTTTCCTGTCATTCTTTGGGATCGTGGCTTATGACCACAATGTCATCTGCAAATCGTAAATGGTTTAGGTACTCTCCGTTCACATTGACTCCTTTCTGCGACCAGTCTAATTTTCTGAAAGCTTCCTCAAGGGCAGCAGTAAACAGCTTCGGAGATATTGTGTCTCCTTGTCGAACTCCTTTCCCGATTTTAAATTTCCTACTGTCTTTGTCTAGTCTAATAAAGGAGGTAGCACTCTCATATATTTTCTTCAAAATCATAATATATGGGGTATCTATGCCTTGTCTTACCAGTGCCCGAAACATTGCCTTATGCTGTATGGAGTCAAATGCCTTTTCATAATCCACAAATGCCAGGCATAATGGTGTTTTATATTCATTTGCTTTCTCCATTAGCTGTGATATTACGTGAAGGTGATCCATAGTTGAGAATCCTGTCCTAAAGCCAGCTTGCTCTTTCGGTTGATTCTCATCAAGTATTCTTTCTAATCTGTTAGTAATGACCCTTGTGAACAACTTGTAGATGTGGGATAACAAGCTAATTGGTCTATAATTTCCAATTTCTGATTTATCTCCTTTCTTATGCAGCAAAACTATGATTGCATTATTCCACTGATTAGGCGTCACACCTTTACAAATGCACTTTGTGATGGGCCTTGCTAGTTTTTGTGTTATGTCTCTTCCTCCCAATTTTAACAACTCTACAGTAACTTCATCTTTCCCCGGGCCTTTCTGATTCTTCATTTTCTTCAATGCATGTTCTAGCTCATCAGGAAGAATATCGGGTATGTCGTATGTGTTACTAATTTGCGATCCATGTTCCACACTGCTGACATCATTCCCTCGCTCCTTGTATCCTTTGTTTTCCCTTAATGCTTGTTCTACTTTTCTTGTGTTAAATCTTCTTATGTTCTCTCTGAGTCTCTTTCTAATGGCTTTGCATAACTCGGTATACTCAATTTTCTCCCTGTCAGTGTTTTTCTTGCGCTTCATTTGTCGTCTTCGGTTCATCACGACAAGTTGGAAGGGTATACCCGCTCATGGCGGGGTGCTGTATAAAACAGAGACTAGGCACCAGCGAGGTGATCTGATAGAGGTGTATAAAGCCTTGAATGGTTTGAGCATGCTCAATGCTGATGGGATTCTTCCTCTAGCTCAGAATAATCACCTGAGAGGGCATAAATTCAAATTGAGGAAAGACAGATGTAGGATAGACGTGCGGAAATTTGCCTTTAGCCAGCGGGTGGTTGGTTGGTGGAACAGACTTCCATCCCTTGTAGTGGAGGTTGATAGCCTAAATAAGTTTAAGGCTCAGCTGGACAGGTATTTTGAACGAACAGAGGGGTGAAATGGAAGTGGGTTTTTTTTTTTTTTTTTTTTTGGCTGATGCTGCATAAGCTTGCTTTCTTGCATCAAATGCCTCTACTAATGCTAATGCTAATGAGTATCCTGTTTTGCGGAGGTGCATGTATATGGCCAGTTGAAATCAAGAAAAAAGTGTACCTGTTGTTTTGTCCCAGTAAGCACTTTCAGAACGTACTATCACTGATAAAATAGTCTGACATCAGTCAACAATATCCCGGGTGCTGAAATTAAAGCGAGAAACCGGTAACGTGAACAGAAGACCTAGATCAGGTCAAGAGAGTGATTAAGCCTTCCCATGATCGATATTTGAAACGGATATGCCTTCGTAATCGCCATGCTAGTGCTCTTGATATAAAACTGGACTTTGAGATGGCCTCTGGTGTTGAAACAAATGCACGAAGTTTTATTCTATTTAGATTTAAAGATGAGTTTGTCTTCTTGTCTCACAAGGCTTAGAACATACTTACACCAATGTTTTCCCTCGTTTTTCTCCCTTAAGATGTAGTCATACCTCAAAAATGCTGGCATAACAGTGCTGGACTGGCCTAGCAACAGTCTGGTACATAATGGTACCAGACTGTTGGTACCAAATTTCTGGTACATAATGTCGTCTAAAAGTGCTCAGAAAACGTCAACAAGTAAGATTCAGCTGCAGGAGAGCATTACAAGGGTGTGGTACCACGAAATTGGGAAACGTATATCCAGAAGTTAATTAACTCTATGTCAGATCATTGCAAGACCTGTAATTGCAGCTCGAGGAGGAACAACAAAATATTGAGGACTTATTTTGCTGATTTAGGGTACATAATACTATTACGTTAACTTTTAATTTCAGTTTGTACACGTAAATGGAATAAAATGTATGATTGGTTGTCATGATTTCCATTTGCATAATTTCTCATATTTCCATTAATTATGCATTTTGCCTTTTGGGAAGATATTTATGGCAATTTGGCATATCAGGTGGAGTCTTTTTATCGGATTTCATTCGCAGAGCTATACACTGTGCTGCCACTTTATTAGGTACACCCCTAATGTACACACAAATGGGTTGTCTCACAAAGTTGCAAGTCACATGACCATAGCTGTGGATATAAATGCAGCAGAACAACATTTCTAGTATCAATTAAGCATACAAACCATAGCAAAAATGGGGAAAAGGAGGGATCTAACAGATTTCGAACGTGGCATGGTAGTAGGTACAAGACGTGCTGGACAAAGCATCTCTGAAATGGCAGTTCTCCTGAACTTTTCACTCACCACAGTTTCAAGGGTGTATCGAGAATGGTGCAACGAACAGAAAACATCAGAAAGTGTTTATTAAGAAATTCCAGATTTAATAAGCCTGGATTATTCAACTTCTGATTCAAAGTGTTTGCACAAAGCGGGATAATTCCTCCGACCCGCAATTGCCGTCCGCAAGCTACAAGCCGCTCATCGTGGCCCGAACACACAACCGATCTTTATAGTTTCCACATCAAGTTCTTTAGCAATCATCCTTAATTCACGCTAGTTTTTTTGGAGATTGGTGATGCAGTTTTTTTTTTCTTTTTTTAAATTATTTCCTGTATGCCATTATATTTTAGAACATTTTATACACAGTGAAAAGCTCGACTTTCAAAATCTGCAAACATTTCATCTTCGTAAAGTTTATATAATATCTTAGTTGCCTCAATCCTCCCCTCTACGTTGCTACGCTCACTAGTTCTTAGAATACAGTGCAAAATGTAGGAATCACTAGAATATTCAGCTACTGTGACCAAGTAAACATAGACAAGAGACATTTACTGGAAGGCAAGGATCACTCACTTCTCCGAAAAACGCTCGTTTGTTGGAGTAAAGGGGAACCCCAACACAGGTTGACCAGAGGCTATTATCCGTGTCGGGAATCTATTTAATCCTCTGACTGTCTAGGGAAAGCAGATTGACGAGCGCGACTTCTCGGTATATGACTGCAGGTTTTAGGGACACCACTAACATTGTGATACGGTAATCCCTTTCACCCTTAATTTGTGCTTTCCAATTGCCTAAATGTCAGAGGTAAGAGCAATGCGTACAAAGTTGTGTCTCGTAATCCGTTCGTTACAAGAAAATTTTCTTCGTTCAACGGAAACTATTTTAAATGTAATTATCAAGGGGAATTCAAAAAAAATTCGCTATAAAGCAGTTGGTTAAACAGTGGTCCGACAGTAATAAAATCAACAATGAAGCAATTTTAACATACATAATCGATCCAATGCTGGAGATGGTGTCCCGCTGGTCCCACGTAGTTTCGGCTCTGGATATTCAATAATTGCATTCAGGATTTCATTTCTAAATAAATGATCGTCTCAACAATGGGCTCTCGCGAGCCCACTATAGCCCACTACTGGCTGTAACTAAATGAAAGCAGTTTCTGTGACCATCTGGGCTAAGTGGTCAGAACGAACATAACCCAACATTAAATTGCACTGCAGTACAGTACACGTATACTTCATTTATTGGCCTTTTTTTCTGCACGGCAGCCACGTTATTAGACTGCAAAGGTGCCAGTTTGGCCAGGGTTAAACACACACACAGACGAAAAACCTATAATACTATAATGACGACAGCTAATGATCAGATCCAGAATATTCCCAAATACAAATCAACTCCCTGAACAACTTTTGTACTGTTGGTAATTACACAAATACTCAATACCATTTAAAGTACGGAAGACAGTGCTCTCTTAACTGGACGTATAGGTGTATTTAAATATGAAACACTATACCTGCCTGGATCTAGGTTTTGAGCTTCTAGGTTAATACGCGAACAAAGTGTGTATAATGCAAGATCAAACCCACATACTACTGTAAAACAAAAAACAATATATTGCTAATTGTTGCACTAGTATATCAGCTCCAATAAAACAGTCATCACAAAGCTATTATGTTTTTTAATACATCAGCATCCTAGGCCGCTTTATCAAAGTTGTGAATTCCTCTGACCACATTGTGTATCCCGAACATAAGTAACTGTACTGCAGCAGCCTGGAAAGCTAGGTGTCAGGAATTTCAAAGCCTGCTGTGGGTCATCATGGAACAAAGAAATACATGGCTGTTTTAGGGTAACTATAAGTAAGAACAGGTGTACATATACTTGCATGTACACCAATGCTAGGAGCATAGTAAATAAGCGATGCATTCGAAGTGCTGGTCAAATTTGGTGTGACATAAGCATAGGGAAATCAAAATTGAGAGTAGGAGTGTGCTATAGGCCTAATGACTCTGATGAGTATAATAAGATATTGTACAGGGAAATAGAGTGGGCCAGTAAATCAGAGAGTCTTATAATGGGGGACTTTAATTTCCCAGATATTGACTGGAATTTGTGGCTTGGTCACTCGCACACTAGCAAGGCTTTTGTGGATTTATTGGATGATTGTTTTCTACATCAGCATGTTCGTGAGGCAACAAGAGGGAGCAATACTCTTGATCTGATTATCAGTAGTGATTCCTCATGCATTAAGAACCTGCAGATAAATGAACCACTAGGTGGCAGTGATCACAGTGTGTTGAAGTGGGATTTACTCAAGGAGGTAACTACCATCAGAGGTAAAGGGAAGGGTTTTTGTTTTCGTAAAGGCGACTATGATGGTCTGAGACAGTATTTAAATTCTATACAGTGGGACCAACTGATGATGTTACCAACAGCAAACTCAAAATGGGAAGCATTCAAGGAACTAATCTTGGAGGCTACCAGGCTTTACATACCAACTAAGAAATATTGTTCAAGGTTTAGGCCTAAATGGTTGTCAGATGAACTAATGAGACATGTGGCAGAGAAGAAAAATGCATGGGATACATACAAATTAATGGGTGACATGAAAGCCTATGATAGATATAAGTTGGTCTGTAACCAAGTCACAAAGGAGATTAGGCAGGCAAAGGCAGACTATGAAAAATCCTTGGCAAAGGATGCAAAGAAAAACAGAAAAGAGTTCTTTACATACTTGAACTCGAAAAGGAAAGGGATGAATCAGATTGGTCCACTGGATATTGATGGTTCAACAGTTGAGGATCCTGCTCAGGTGGCTAACAATCTAAACGAGTATTTTGCATCTACATTCACACATGAGGAGTTATTCAGGAAGGAGAATGATGTAGGTAAAGTAAACATTGGCAGTGAGCTGGATGATTTTGTAATAACTGAGAGGAAAGTGGAGGAGAGATTGTTGGGGATAAACATAAAAAAGGCACCTGGGGTGGATGGGATCTATCCAGTTATATTAAAGGAGGCAGCAAAGGAAGTAAGCAAACCCTTAGCCATAATTATGAGAGCTTCCTTGGACTCAGGGGAGGTACCTATGGACTGGAGATGTGCAAATGTGACCCCAATTCACAAAGGAGGTTCAAAGGCTGACACAAGTAATTATAGACCTGTTAGTTTAACTTCTGTTCCAGGTAAATTAATGGAGGCACTGGTTAAAGAAGCACTGCAGGATCATCTAGACAAGAATTCAGTTATAGCTCAGACGCAGCATGGTTTTGTTAAGGGCAGGTCTTGCCTGACCAATTTGATTGGATACTATGATGTAGTCACAAAAGAACTGGATGCAGGGAATAACTTTGATATTATATATTTGGATCTTAGAAAGGCTTTTGATACTGTTGCACATGGAAGACTGCTGCACAAATTGGAGCAGTGTGGCATTGGAGGCAAATTGCTGCTATGGATAAGGGGATGGTTGAGTGGCAGAAGACAGAGAGTGGTAATCAATGGACACTGCTCAACGTGGACTAATGTTATTAGTGGAGTTCCTCAAGGTTCAGTGTTGGGTCCGTTGTTGTTTTCGGTGTTTATGAATGATATTGATGATGGGATATCAAGTTTAATGTCCAAGTTTGCAGATGATACAAAGGTTGGCAGGGTCGTTAAGGACAATACTGACGCTATGCTGCTGCAACAGGATCTGGACAGGTTGAACAGATGGGCTGAGAGGTGGCAAATGAGGTTTAACATCGACAAATGTAAAGTGCTGCATATGGGAAACAGTAACCCCAGAGCAACGTATCAACTCTGCGGTACTACACTGACAGTGGTGGAGAATGAAAAGGACCTGGGGGTAATTGTGCAGGCAGATATGAAGTTCTCTGAGCAGTGCAGACGAGCTGCAAGAGTAGCTCATGGTGTCTTGTCAATGATATACAGGAATTTTTCTAGCAGGGATAAGGAGGTGATTATTCCCTTGTATAAGGCAATGGTAAGGCCACATCTTGAGTACTGTATACAGGTCTGGAGGCCTCATTTCAAGAAGGATGTAGAGCTGCTGGAACGGGTACAGAGAAGGGCAACAAGATTAGTAAATGGAACAAAGGGTTGCTCTTACGAAGAAAGGCTTAAGTTTTGCAAATTACAGAGTCTGGAGACTAGGCACCGGCGAGGTGATCTGATAGAGGTGTATAAGGCTTTGAATGGTTTGAGCATGCTCAATGCCAATGGGATTCTTCATCTTTCTCAGAATAATCACCTCAGAGGGCATAAATTCAAATTGAGGAAGGACGGATGTCGGATAGATGTGCGGAAATTTGCCTTTGGCCAGCGGGTGGTTGGTTGGTGGAACCGACTTCCATCACTGGTTGTTGAAGTTGATAGCCTAAACAAATTTAAAGCTCAACTGGACAGGTATTTCGAACGAACGGAGGGGTGAAATGGGAGTGGGTTTTTTTTTTTTTTTTTTGTTTTTTTTTGGCTGATGCTGAATAAGCTTGCTTTCTTGCATCATATGTCTCTGCTAATGCTAATGCTAAATCATCAAATGCAAACTTTGCGGAAATATCAGTGATGTGGTATCACTCAGATGCAAGGGATACAGAATTTGAATATGGGGGTACAGTGTATAAAGAAAGAAATTTTTTAAAAATATTTATTAAAGGTGGTCGTCGCCAGTTTCTTGGCAACCATCTACTGAAAAACTGACAGGTAATTACTAGCAAAACATACACTATGACTAGTTGGTTATCATTCCTGGAATATAGGAACGGCCGGGGATCATCTGCCTCCATATGGATGATATAAAATACAGTGCGTCATCTGCCAGCATACTGATAACATCATACACAGCATCACTATAATACCACCACCCATAATTAGGAGGGTACGTCAGTTCATTAGTCCATATTTCAATTAAAGAGCAAATACAGCATCAATATAATACTCCCAATTTGGAGGATAGGTCAGTTCATATCAATGATAGCTATTTCACACTGAGTCTGCTGGTCTTGATTAGAGGATAAATCGTTTTCATGAGGAAATATTATTATTATTTTATTTCTCCCTGATTGGGATTATTATTATTATTATTAGCTATATGGTGTAAGGAAGCCTGAGGCTTATGCTGCACTAGCCAAAAAAAAATTTCTGAATCAGAAGTAGAAGGGAATCACCAAGAAATAGAAGAATGATGAGATCCATCTCAAGACCTTGGGTGTGACAAGCCCATACTCACCAGATGTGAGCCTCTAGGGTTATTTTTAACTGTTTCACCTCACCACAGAAGTCGACTTCGCATTCACTACATAAAAGCAGTCATAAGTGAAGGACTTGTTGTTGTTATTTGGTTTTTAGGAGCATTAGCAACTAAGGCCATATTGCTCCGGGGATTTGCGGTGGTCATTCCCTGACCTTTCCGCATCCTCCGTATTTGGTGGTCACGGACTCGAAACCGGGTGCAGGACTTTGTAAACTCAACATATGCAGCTGATGTACCCATCACACTGCAATTTTGAGCCCTATTAATCAAGAATAGCACTACTCAGGAAACGGAATACAATCCCTATACGTCTATGTGGTAATGGATTGAACAGGTGATGTAGCATCCTTGCATTAACTGCTAAGGAATACATGGCTCAGTAGAAGACCGACCAGTCCGAACCAAGTCCTCCAAGAAACAAAGCAACAAGTCACTATTCAATCGTTGCCATCACCAGTGGCAAGATCGTCGTGATCTAATCCTCCACAGGAAAGTTTTTCTGGCACGAACCAGCCACCCAGATGACAGGTGTGCTGCAATGGTGATGGAACACAAATTCAAAGTCCCTAAGTTCTGCTCCCTATTTCAACATTGAGACCGATTTAATAGTTAGCTCATCAGTTTATACAGGCATACCACAGTACGAGATGTTCCCCAGTCGCAGACAACTTCTATCTAAATTGACACAAGACAGCATGCACTCATTTATAAAGGACACTAGGGGTGAGTCATCCCCCACTCCGCACTTATGAAGAACATGTATGTGTACGCTGTCTATGGTGGCTCCCAGACTGATGTCCATCCCCATCTAGTCTCACTGTGATGAAATACAGAAACTCTGTAAAATGAGACCTGACGTGTGGTTAATGAATGTATATGCAGTGTTAATGAATGTTCTGTAGTACATGTTGTCAAGCATCTTTGCCACCAGGGAACAGCCATCACATGAAAATCTGCTGCCCAGTGCCCATGGAGGATTGGATTGGATTGGATTGTAGTGCAATACCGGTGGATAAATTGACCCACCATACTTAGTTTTCCCAGTCCTGAATACCGCACTCTCTTAGTATAGAAAGGACATGTATATCTGCTTTTGGTGGTTCCCAGATGTGGGTCCAATGCCACCTTTAATAACCGTGATGCAACTGCACTGTCAAATGACCTGAGCATGTTATTTTAGTGTGCATACAGGGTGATTCATTACCAGCGGGACAAAATTGCAGGTGTAGGGGGCACATAGCATTGCAGGGTCCGAAATGCCTTTGTCATGCAGTAGAGGACGTTGAACGGGAGGTCGCGTGAACAGCGATCCCGCTGGAAGTCAGCATTTGCGAACCAGTTCCCGAGGCAGTAGGATGGGCGAGTATTCAAACGTTGAACTGGCCGACATGCACCTCACGTATGGAGCTTCAGACTGTAACGGGCGTGCCGCTCTGCGCTTGTACCAGGAATGTTTCCTGCACAGGCATGCTCTTCATCGTACGATTTTTGCACGTGTGCACAGGTTATGTGAGACTGGTTGTTTCACGAGATGTACCATGAATCGAGAGCGAACGACGAGGACGCCAGACAATGAGGAGAATATTCTACGTCTTGGAGAAGGAAATCCGAGTACGAGTATTCGAGCGATAGGCCAACGATTGGATATTTCCCAATCCACTGTATGGAGGATACTGTCAACAAACCAAATGAGTTCATACCACCTGCAACACATCCAATCATTGGAGCCTGTGGAGGATTTTTCCACTCCGGAGGACTTTTGCTGTTTCTTCAACAGAAACGGTTCACAAATGCTGACTTCCAGCAGGATCGCTGTTCACGTGACCTCCCGTTCAATGTCCTCTACATGATGAAGGCATTTCGGACCCTGCAATGCTATGTGATTCCGATTCGTCTTTGTTCCCCCTACACCTGCAAGTTTGTCGCACTGGTAGTGAATCACCCTGTATATGTAAGGTGTAAGTGCATGGCTGATATTTATGTTTCAGGACTCTTGGCCACCAGGGAGCTGTGAGACCAGGTTGGGCACCACCCGCCCATAGTCAGGCCTTATTTTACTATCAAGTGCAATAAAAGCATTGCAGATGCATCCATTGGAGGTAATGCAATACCAATGGATGCACTGTCTTGCATAGCCTGCCCAACCCAATTAAAAAAACACAACTAATGGTATTTACATGCACAATGGTGTGCAAAATTAAAGGACCAACACTATTTCTAAAGGTTACAACCACAAAATCAAATGAAAGCCCGTGGTGATTTGCATAACTGTCCGTTCAGTAGAAAGCTGAACATGCAAAAATTTGAATCGTGATGAGAGGGCTCATATAAACAGATAAAAGCAGCAGTTCAGCAGTATATGTGCAAATTACCGAATGGTGAGCACGATTGTTACAGACATTTGATTGGTTTCATAGTGCTACAGACAACGAAATGGCCAGTAGACAACATCTGGACTTTTCCCCAGGGTCGAATAATTGGGAAGCTTGAAGTGCGTGGCTGCAGAGTTCGGTATTGCCCATAGCTTCAGAATGATGGGTACAGCTTCGAACAGCTGTGCCCATCATTCTGAAGGTTGATGACGCGTGTGATCAACCTTCAGAAAGATGGGTACAGCTGTTCGAAGGACCAGTGGTGGTCGTCCACGAAAAACGCTATATACTCCTACAGGCCAAGGGGGACCGACACCAGATTCCATTGCAAACAAGCTGCACGGGACACCGTGGTTTACTTGTGGCCAGTTGACTCCACAAAGGTGGACTGTTTTCCCGACATCCAGTACAGTGTCCCTTTAATACCTGTCCATCGGAGACTGTTTACAGTGGTGCATCGAACACAAGGACTGGACAGCAGTGCAATGTGATAAGGTAGTCTACTGACGAGAGTATATTCAAGTTGTCAGCAATCTGATGAGTGGTTGGCACACGGTATCACCCCACAAACATCACTGAAAGGGATCGATGGACATACACAACTCCAGATAACTGGAAGGTGGTACTGTAACTGGTGCACGCTACTCTACTGATTTAATCATTCCTCATATACGTCTATGGCGAGGTGCAATTGGCCCTGAATTCGTGTTTATGATAACGCCACGCACCATTGCATTACAGCTATTGATATGCTTTTAGAAAGTGAGGACATTGTTCATATGGATTGACCTGCCCGTTTTACTGATCTACATCCCATCAAACACATATGGGATACTTTGAGGAGGCACCTAGTGGCACATCCACACCCACCAGAAAAAGTTCACCAGCTGAAGATGGTGCTGACAGAAGAATGGACAATGCTACCGCAAGAACTTATCAACATTGTTCTAAGTATGGACAGGCAGTGCCAAGCTTGCATCGACATTAGGGATGGCCATATCTCCTACTGAGGACCACCTCTTCCCTTTGTTCCATCTTTGGCAGTGATGCATCTGTATCATGGCAGCCAGTGCTGTTGCCATTTTTGAAGTCTCTCTGTACTGTTTTGTTTCTGTTGTTGTGTCGGTGTTGTTTCCTTCATCATTTCTGTACCTCACGAAGTTCCTTTGATATGCTTTTTCCACATCCAGGCCACTCCTATGAGAAGCTACAGGTGAAAACTTGACTGGTCTATAAGTGTTGCACACCAGTGTACCTAGGTTAGAATTCCTAACCCATTAAAGATAATCTTAAGTTACCAATGTAGAAATAATTAAATTGGTGTACAGCAATAATACATATAAAGGCCAGACAGGTCAGGAGAAGTTTAAGCAGCACCTAAAATATATGGCAGTGCATCCAGTTAACATGAGTGGCCAATGCAACGTTGAGTAGTTTGGTATGATATAAGCACTGGGAAAGCAAAAATGAGAATAGCATTGTTACAGGCTGAAAGACTGTGATGAGCAAAAAAAAAACAACTGTACAGAGAAACAGTGGGTCAGTAAATCAGGATATATTATAACAGAGGATTTTAACTTTTGGGTATTGAATGGACTTGTGGGTTGGTCACTCACTCACTAGCAAGACTTTTGTGGATTAATTGGATTAGTTTTCTAGAGCAGAATGTTAGAGAGCAATAATCAGCAGCAATTCCTCATGCGTTAAGGATCTGCAGATAAAAGAACTAGGTGGCAGTGATCAGTGTACAGATGTGTGATTTACTTGAGATATAAGATATAACTACCATCAAGGTTAAGGGGGAAGGTATTTTTCTTTCATAAAGGAGACTATAGTGGTCGCAGACAGTTTTTAAATTCTATACAGTGCAACCAACAACAAATTCTAAATGAGAGGCATTCTGTAAAATAATCACAGAATATACAAGACTTTTTATACCAACTAAGAAATACAGTAAAGCTTAGACGTAATGGATGTCAGATGAACTATTAAGACACATGGCAGAGAAAAAAAAATGCATGGGATGCATATAAATTACCAGGTGATACAGACACCTATGATAAATATAAACTAATCTGCTTTTGTTTGGTTGAGTTTTACAGCACATAACTAATCTGCAATCAAGTCAAAAAGGAGGTTAGGTAAGTCAGGGTAGATTATGAGAAGTCACAGGGAAAGAATGTCAAGAAAGGCAGCAAAGAGTTCTTTACTTATATTAACAGTAAAAGGAAGGGGTTTAATCACACTGGTCTACTGAATGTCGACGGTTTAACTGTTGGTGATACTGCTTAGGTTGCCGACAGGTCAAATACGTATTTCGAATATATATTCACTCATAAGGAATTCTTGAGGGGATGGCAGATCTTTATCAAATTCTAATTGGGACCTAAATGATTTTGTGATAACTAAGAGGAAAGTGGAAGAGAAATTGAAGTTAAACATAAAACAGGTACCTGGGATTTATCCAACTATATATTAAAGGAGGCAACCAAGTTGTTAAGCAAACCCTCAGCCATAATTATGAAAGTATCTGTGGATTCAAGGGTTTCCTGTAGGCTGGAGATGTGCAAATGCATCCCCAATTCACATGAACACAAAAGGTGATACTGATGAGTAATTAGACCTGTTACCTTAATGTCTATTCAAGAGAAAATACCGGAGTCACTAGAGAAATAAGTAATGCAGGACTATCTAGACAGAAGTGCATTTATATTTCAAGCATGGGTTTGCTAAGGAGTTTTCTCCTTGTCTGATAAGTTTGACTGGGACATGCCATGACAAAGGAACTGGATGAAAAATAATTTTCATATCCAATACTTGGATTCAGGAAAGCCTTTGATACTGTTGCACATAAAAGACTGCCGTACAATTTGAAGTCGTGAGGCATTAAGAGAAAGTTACTGCTATGAATAAAGGGATGATTGAGTGGGAGAAGACTGGTTATCAATGGACACTCACCTGCATGGACTAATGTTATTGGTTCGGGGCTGGGCCCATCATCGTTTATTAATGATATTTATGGAGGCATATCGGGCTTAATGTCAAAGATCATACAAAGATTGTCAGAGTGGTTAATGATAGTAATGAAGGTATGCTGCTGCAACAAGAACTAGAAAAATTAGGCAGATGGACTTAGAAATGGAAATTGAAGGTTAACATTGACTATTTCAAGTTACTGCATATGGGTAACAGTAATCCCAGATTAACATGTCAACTGTGTAATACTACTCAGGGTAGTGAAAAATAAAAAGAACCTGAGGTAATAGTGCAGTTCGATATGAAGGTAGATTACAAGAAATCTTTGGAAAAGGATGCAAAGACTTCTTTACTTACGTAAACTCTAGAAGGAAGGTCATGAATCAGATTGGTCCACTTCATATAAATGGTTCAACTGTTGATGATCCTGCTCAAGTAGCTGACAAACTGAATGAGTATTTTGCACTTACATTCACACATGAATTCTATAGAGAAGTGGTGGCCAGAACTTTATCAAACTCTAACAGGGAACAAAATGTTGACTGGTTAAACAAGCATAGCATGATCATCTAGACAAGGCTGCAGTTATGGGTCAGATGCAGCATGGGTTTGTTACGGGGAAGTCTGGTCTGACCAATTTGATTGGATACCATGTGATCAGAAAGGAAGGATGCAAAAAATAATTTTGATATACTTGGATTTCAGGACTTTTGATACTGTTGCACATCGAAGATGCTGTACAAATTGGGGCAGTATTCCATTAAGAGCAAGTTGCTGCTGTGGATAACAGTACGGTTGAGCAGAAGACAGTGGTAATCAATGGAAACTGCTTTTCGTGTACTAATATTATTAGTGGAGTCCCCTAGGGTTTGGTGTTTGGCCCATTGTTGTCTATATTTATCACTGATATTGACGAGGCTTAGAGTGCAAGTTTGCAGATGATATGAAGGTTGGCAGGATAGTTAATGACAGTATGCTACTACAACAAGATCTAGAAAAGTTGGGCAGGTGGGCTGAGAAGTGGCAACTGAAGTTTAACATTGGCAAATGCAAAGTACTGCATATGGTTAGCAGTAATCCCAGGGCAACATACTAACTGAGCAGTACTATACTTGGGGGAGTGGAAAATGAAAAACACCTAGGGATAATTTTGCAGTCAGATATGAAGTTTTCTGAGTAATGCAGACAAGCTGCCACAGATACTCATGGGGTCTTGTCAGTGATTACAGGAATAAGGAGGTGATTATCCCTTTGTATAAGACAATGATTAGGCCACACCTTGAATACTGTATACAGGTCTGGAGGCCTCATTTTAGGAAAGATGTGGAGTTGCTCTTATAAGGAAAGGCTTAAGTTCTGCAAATTAGCATCTGGAGACCAGGCACCTGCAAACTGATCTGACTGAGGTGTATAAGGTCTTGAATGGTTTGAGCAAGCTTAATACTGATGGGATTCTTCCTCTTGCTCAGAGTATACACCTGAGGGGGCATAAATTCAAATTGAGGAAAGACAGTTGTAGAATAGATGTGCAGAAATTTGCCTTTAGCCAGTGGGTGGTTGATTGCTGGAACAAAGTTCATCTGTTGTTGTGGAAGTTTTTGTCAATGATATACAGGAATTTTGCTCACAGAGATAAGGAGGTGGTTATCCCATTGCACAAGGGAGTGGTCAGGCTACGTCTTGAGTATAGCATTGTTCCAGAGGCCTCATTTTAGGAAGGATGTTGAGCTGCAGGAATGGGTACAAAGAAGGGCAACGAGATTGGAGGGGAACTAAGGGATGCTCTTACTAAGTGGTAGATGACTCTCATCAACTGGTGCAATACCAATACTTTGCTATTGGAGGCTTGATGTGGTGAAACCCATATTTAGTCTCCACAGTAAAGTTTCCATCACTCCTCCTTCCTCAACTCCTGAACCCATGCACAGTACTAAGTACTATAGGTTTTGGCACCATTCATGTTTGGAGTTTCATAAGAAAAAAAAAAAAAAAAAAACTTCACATGTGCAGAATAGGCAACTGTAAGGTGATCTGATTAAGCTGTTTAGGCTTTGAATGGCACGCACACACACACACACACACACACACACACACACACACACACTGAATATTATAAGATAACTGTAAATAATGCAAAAAAATTTGCCTGTAAAATAAACTCACTGCTGATGTGATTTTTCCTTTTGCTTAGGCTATGCACATGGGGGGCATAAATTCAAATTGAAGAAGGACAGCTGCACAACAGATGTGTAGAAGTTTGCCGTCTGCTAACAGGTGTTTGATTGCTGGAACAAGTTTTCATCCCTGTGGAAGTGGAGTTTGAATTAATTCAAGAAAGATCTAGAGAAACTATTAGAGGGACTGGATAGGTGAAATGGAAATTCTGTTTTGGTTGATACTGTATAACCTGCTTTCTTGCATCATTCCCCACTATTAATATTAATAAGATTATTAATAAGTATGTAAGAAAAAATTTACATACTCAGGAAAACAATTCACTCTTTCATCATAAAAACTTCATTCTATGTAGCACAGTATCATATTTCCTTGTATATAATATTTTCACCTCTTTAGCACATAGATAACACACACACACACAATGAATATTATAAGATAACTGTAAATAATGCAAAAAAATTTGCCTGTAAAATAAAAAACTTCTTGCATCAATTTTTACAAAACAATTTTATTAAATATAAATTCAACAGACAATCCAGTATTATATCATATTTTCAATTATGTATACGTATTTCAGTATGAAGATCATACTGAAACAAAAGTTGTCTGACACCTTTAATGGAATGATGATGGTAAGATGACATAATGAAAAGAGAATATGAAAAAATAATTTGTGACTACATGTCTTCATCTGAATCCGATTCCTCTCGAACTGCTTCCTAAAGAAATAAAAAAAAAAAGGTTTTAACTTAATTAATAAAAATACAACATTTCAGAATGTCTGTTTCATAAAAAAGTAAAGTTATGCCACACAGGCCAAACATCGTTGAAATTAAACTGGCAAAACAGTGACTCAACTAAGAAAACTTTTGATGTGATATAATACAATAAAATGAAGCAAATACTTCTGAACAATCAAAGGGCTCAAACACTTTAGGCATAGAAATATATCATGAACTCACTAAAAAAAAATTTGCATGTATACAAAATATTTCTGAATCATGTTAGTATTCTACATAACTCACATAATACTTTGGCATTTTACATAGGTAAGCAAATTATTAAATGAAGTATGTCTACACACCAATGGGTTTTTATTTAATATTTTGTTTTGTCATATGCAGGAAGGAAAATATTAAATATAAATTGTAACTGTCATAAGCTTTGCTACCTTGGCATCTATTTAATAATGTGAAGTGTTTCAAGCTACTTTATCTAATAGCCTTTTAACCTCAAGGTACACTAAATCTGAATAAATGTCAGATTTAGGTAGTCTGAGATCCTGATGCACATAAATATTAAAAGTTAAAATTTTTACTCCTTACAGCAATTGTGTTGGTCTTGTGTTGGTTCGTTTTTTATTAAGGTCCCAATAAAAGTAACACTAAAATCCATAAGCCCCGCAACCTTTGGGCCCTGGAGTAGCTGCACCCCAATAAATCTGGCCTTGATTAAAATAAAAAAATTCTGTATTTATAGGTAAGTCTTAGCATTATAGTGCATTATGTTCTGTAAGTAAACAATCAGATAGTATGAATCAGAGCTGTAATACTCAATATGTTCTACGTTGATAATAATATTAGTAAATTAATAAGAGGAGTTTACCTCAATATAGTACGTGGAACACTTCCGTATGATACCCTCCAGAAATTAAAACGGAAAAAACGAAAAAAATCGACCACTTACCGGTACATTAAAGTAAAATATAAATAATTAAATAATCAATTTAACACAATTCAAAATCAATTCAAAACAATTAAAATTCAAATTAACGCAATTAAAATTCAAATTAACGCAATTAAAAGAATCTAACGAAAATATTCAAAACGATTTTCCTTCCTGAAGCTGACAATGCTTTTCGACCGACTGTCGTGATCACAGGAATGAAAATTACCGAATCAGGCTAAACCTGCAACTTAAATAGTGATTATGTCTTCGCGCATGCGCGTAAAGGTCCACGCATCGGAGATCAAATATGGCCGCCGAACATTAACAGAATTCTCGTGCAATTTAATTTCAACGGTTTCTGCAATTAATAGTCGCGTATAATTAAGTTGAACGTTAAGTATTTTGGCCTCGTTAAATAAAAAAGTATGTTTTTCGTTAATGGCATGAAAGGCTAATTCTGACGCTGCTGAACGAGAAGCACGAACTGAGGCTTCGTGTTGATTTACACGAATATTAAGAGAAAACCGCGTCGAACCCTGGTAAGACGAGTCGCAATCACCGCAAGAAATGTTGTATACTAGATCATTAATTTGTGTTGCGAACGCGGAAAGAACCGAGCGATTGTTCAGTATAGTGTGTAACTTCCGTATAGGCCTAGCTATAATTTTAAATTCGGTATCTTTAAAGAATCTGTTAAGCTGTTTGTGCCACTGTTCAACATATGGGACAGAAATAAAGTATTTTTTGATATTACTATTGTTGATTGGTGTAGTATTTTTTATCCTATCCTTAGCTTGTACCCTAATTCGATTTATTGTGTTAATGGGATAACCCCTGTTCAAGAATCTGCTAGTTAATATTTGTATTTCTGAGTCCAAAGCAGAATCCGTCGTTGAATATTTATAGGCATTTAGAAATTGATTAAAGATAATCGATCTTTTGTAGGTGAACGGGTGGTAGCTATTATAATGTAGAAGCATACCGGTGTTTGTGGGTTTTCGATAGATGCTAAATTGTATTTTGTTCGAGTACCGGGTAAGCGTGAAATTTAGAAAGTTTAATGATTTTGTATCCGTATCTTCCCTTTCCAATGTAAATTTGAGTCTAGAATGAATATTATTAAACGAATGTAAAATGTCTTGGACAGTACTACTATCAGTAATAACTAGAACATCGTCTAAATACCTCCCATAGTATGTGATACGGGGACGAAAAGGTGTCAAATGTATCTGCTCAATCGTTGAGAGATAGATCTCTGACATTAAGCCACTCAGACTCAAACCCATTGGTAATCCAAAAATTTGTTTGTACACCTTGTCTCGAAAGGTGATGTAGTTAGCCTCAACTAATAGTTTAATTAAGTGAAAAATTTCCTTAATGGGCAGCTTCGTATAATTAATCGGTGTCGAGTTTTTATTTAACATATCCCAAATAATATCTAATGTGTATTCAACGTTTACATTCGTATATAATGAGGTAACATCTAATGAGAATAAATTGTCATTGTCGCCGAGTCTACAGTCTTTAAGATTATTAAATAATGTATCGTAATTCTTAATCCCAAATTGTATAATCTGTCTAAAAGGTTTTACAATATTATATACATGTGTGGCTAAGGCTGAAAATGCCGAGTTCCTGTAGGAAACAATAGGTCGAATCGGAAATCCAGGCTTGTGTAATTTTACCTAACCAAAAAGTGCAGGAATATTGTATGTTCCGGACTTCAATTCCTTCAACTGAACCATAGTAATGTAGTCGTTTTTACGATATGTGGTTAACGTTTTATTGATTTGATTTACCAAATTGGTAAACAGTGCCAGGTCCACTTCACGATAAGTGGAGGTATCAGACACAACTGAATCTAACTTATTAATATAATCATGTTTATCTAGTATTACCACTGTATCTCCTTTATCTGCCCTCTGTATAATAATGTCCTTATTTTCCCAAAGTTCTCGTAAAGCTGAACTGTCATGTGTATTCAATTTAGGAAGTCGCGTTTCTTTTATGTTATTCACTACTTGGTTAACTTGTTGAATAAATACATCTTTTTGTGGAACACTACGAAGTCCAAATTCAATATCAATTACGCATTGTTTTTTTGGCAGCTTACGAGGTGGTAAATTATAATTTAATCCTTTGGATAAAAGTGAAATCTGGTCCTGCGATAGTGTACACGAGGAAAGATTTGTAACCTGTTGATATGTCGGTTCGTTGGATACTGGGTGAGGGGGTGTTCGTGAACTAGCCGACATATTCTGTGTTAGTGCGTTATGTGTCTGTGGGGGGGATGTCACCCAACTCGTGTGAACTTGGTCGCAAGCTCGCGACAATGTGTTAGAATTCGCATGAACGTGTCTTGAACTATTCGATAATGCTTGCAACTTATTAACGTGTCTGTTTTTTATTTCTGAGGCTTGTGCTTCCCGTCGCAAATCTATGGAGGTCTTCAATACAGACCAATCGTTCGGATGTAGATAATTTTTTAATTTATCGCGAAGCTTCCTAACCTGGGAAAGGTATTTTTGTTTATCTTGCACCCTTTCTATTTAAGTGTATCCCATCCATGTAGAAGCAGTCTCTCCTGTTAACAAGCACAGACCAGGTTAAAAAAAAAATTTACCCCTTGAGCCTTGCACATTTCCTCCAGGATCGAATTTATTGACAAGGTTCTCATCATGTACTCCCTCCTATTGTGTCTGGGAAGAACTGCAGACACTTTCAAATTTAACCCTAATTCACAACTTTTTTTTCAACATTGACCTGTACTTGTTAAGTAAATCTGCAGATCTCCTACTCTTAATGTCATTGGTGCCAACGTGTACAACAATATCACCCTTTGTGCCATTAAAAGATTATATATGCTTTACAATGTCATCAACTTTTTCCCCTGGCACACATACCTTGGTCCTATTCCATCTACCCTTTTTACACAATATATTAGCATTAGCATTAGTAGAGGCATTTGATGCAAGAAAACAAGCTTATGCAGCATCAGGCAAAAAAAAAAAAAAAATAAATAAATAAAAATAACCACTTCTACTTCGCCCCTCTGTTCGTTCAAAATACCTGTCCAGCTGAACCTTAAACTTATTTAGGCTATCAACTTCCACGACAAGGAATGGAAGTCTGTTCCACCAACCAACCACCCGCTGGCTAAAGGCAAATTTCCTCATATCTATCCTACATCTGTCTTTCCTCAATTTGAATTTATGCCCTCTCAGGTGATTATTCTGAGCAAGAGGAAGAATCCCATCAGCACTGAGCATGCTCAAACCACTCAAGGCTTTATACACCTCTATCAGATCACCTCGCTGGTGCCTAGTCTCCAGACACTGTAATTTGCAAAACTTAAGCCTTTCTTCGTAAGAGCACACCTTTGTTCCATTCACTAATCTTGTTGCCCTTCTCTGTATCGTTCCAGCATCTCTACATCCTTCTTGAAATGAGGCCTCCAGACCTGTATACAGCACTCTAGTTGTGGCCTGACCATTGCCTTATAAGGGAATAATCACCTCCGTATCCCTGCTAGAAAAATTCCTATATATCATTGACAATACACCATGAGCTACTCTTGCAACCCATCTGCACTGCTCAGAAAACTTCATATCTACCTGCACAACCACCCGCAGGTCCCTTTCATTCTCTACCACTGTCAGTGTAGTACCACAGAGTTGATAAGTTGCTCTGGGGTTGCTGTTTCCCATATTTAGTACTTTACATTTATCAATGTTAAACTTCATTTGCCACCTCTTAGCCCATCTGCTCAACCTTTCCAGATCCTGAGAGTGCTACTCTCAGTTATTACAAAATCATCGAGCTCACTGCCAGAGCTTACTTCACCTCTGGCATTCCCCTCGCTGAATAACTCCTCATGTGTGAATGTCGATGCAAAATATTTATTTAGTTTGTTAGCTACCTGGGCAGTATCATCAACAGTTGACCCATCGATATCAAGTGGACCAATCTGATTCCTTCCCTTCCTTTTAGAGTTTACATAAGTAAAGAACTCTTTTCTGTTTTTCTTTGCATCCCTTGCCAAAGATTTCTCGTAATCTGCCTTTGCCTGCCTAACCTCCTTTGTAACTTGGTTACAGATCAACTTGTATCTATCATGGGCTTCTGTGTTACGTGTTAATTTGTATGTATCCCATGCATTTTTCTTCTCTGCCATATGTCTCATTAGTTCTGACATCCACTTAGGCCTAAACCTTGAACAATATTTCTTAGTTGGTATGTAAAGCCTAATAACTTCCAAGATAAGTTCTTTGAATGCTTCCCTTTTTGAATTTGCTGTTGGTAACATCATCAGTTGGTCCCACTGTATAGAATTTAAATACTGTCTCAGTTCATCGTAGTTGCCTTTACGAAAGCAATAACCCTTCCCTTTACCCCTAATGGTAGTTACCTCTTTGAATAAATCCCACTTCAGCACACTGTGATCACTGCCACCTAGTGGTTCATTTACCTGCAGATTCTTAATCCATGAAGAATCACTACTGATAATCAAATCAAGAGTATTACTCCCTCTAGTTGCCTCCCGAACATGCTGATGTAGAAAACAATCATCCAATAAATCCACAAAAGCCTTACTAGTGTGTGAGTGACCAGCCCCCAAATTCCAGTCAATATCTGGGAAATTAAAATCCTCCATTATAAGACTCTCTGATTTACTGACCCACTCTAATTCCCTGCACAGTTTCTTATTATACTCATCAGAGTCATTAGGCCTATAGCACACTCCTACTCTCAATTTTGATCTCCCAATGCTTATGTCACACCAAACTGACTCGACACTGCACTGTCTAGCGATGTCGACTGGCTTCACTTCCTTGGATTTTATGTATTTCTTAACTAATAGCATAACCCCTCCTCCCTTCCTATCCTGTCTATCCGTTCTGTAGACATTGTACTTCCCAAATTCCAGTTCTGCATTCCGTATATCTGTGTGACACCACGTCTCTGAAATCCCCACAATATCTGCCTTTGATTTTTTGAGCAATACCTCAAATTCATCAAATTTATTTACTAAACTCCTAGCATTGGTGTACACGCAAGTATACGTGCACCTGTTCTTTTTCTTAGCTAGCCTAACACAACCCATGTGTTTACTTGTACCCCAATGATTCCCAGCAGTCTCTGAAATATCCTGCATCTTATTTTCCAGGCTGCGGCTCATTCCAATATAAGCTGTGTAAGTATCACTTTCACCTCTGCCAGTGGCTACTGTTAATCTATTAATCCTTGTAACCCCCCATCTAGCAGTTTTCCGACCCACCTAACACTGCCTCGATAGCATCAGCAAACATTCTTGCACCCTTTCTATTTAAGTGTATCCCATCCCTGTAGAAGCAGTCTCTCCTGTTAACAAGTACAGACTAGGCTGAAAAAAATTCTACCCCTTGAGCCTTGCACAATCTTTCCAGGGCCGAATTGATCGACAGGGCTCTCATCATATACTCCTTCCTATCGTGTCTGGGCAGAATTGCAGCCACTTTCAAATTCAACCCTAATTCACAGCTTTTTTTCAACAGTGACCTGTACTTGTTAAGTAACTCCGCCGGTCTCCTACTCTTAATATCATTAGTGCCAACTTGTACAACTATATCACCTTTTGTGCCCTTAAAAGATGATATCCGCTCTACAACGCCATCAACCTTTGCCCCTGGCAGTCATACCCTGGTCCTGTTCCACCTATCCTTTTTACAAAGCATGTTTCCCATTTCCCTGACAATAGAGTCACCAACAACTACTAGTTCCTTTGGAACCAGCACATTCTGCCTTGGAGGCTGCCTCTGTGTTGCGTGTCTCCCTGACAACGGAGTCACCAACGATAACTAACTCCTGTGGGACCAGTGCATTCTGCCTTGGAGGTTGCCGCTGTGATGCCTGATGCCCAGGAGTGAGCTCTTGCGCTGAGTTGGGCAGCTGAGAGCTTGACAGGGCCCTCATATTAATTTCTTCAAGGGCATCTACCCCACACCGGAAGCTCTCATAGATGCCCATCAGAACGCTGAGCTGACGCCTAATTTCTAGACACTCTCTGCACCTGGCACATACAAAGACATCCTCCTTGGCTAGATCACGTTCCGTTCCAGAGAGTTTGGCAAACATTTCAGAAGTTGCACATTTTTTTAGGCTGCGATGCGTTGGAGAATCGCACCCCTCAGTTCTTCCCTGAGTCACAGCCTCCTGCCACTTTGTGCCCGTTGTTTTTCTGCTCTAGTCTGGGACATGATATTTTAAATTAATAAGATCAATAAATTAAATTAATTAATTGTCAATACTACACTATCTAATAGAATACTAAATGCAGGGATGTGAATTACGCTATATAATTTTATATTAGAATTACCTAGTTACCGCAATTAAAAATTTGAATTCCCTTCTATTCTATACAAAAACAACGGCTGCAAGATTCAAACGAAACAATGGTTTTACTTATATTAAGTAGTAATCGACATAAACTCTTACCTAAATTAAAAATTAAAATAACCAGCGTATCTAGAACTATATGGCTACTTATAAAGTTCAATATAAAATAACAATTAGGTAAATAAAATGGCAAACACTTATCGCTTTTTCGCAGCCTGTAATTCACAGCTGTAATTTTTAAAGAGTGTCAGCACCCTCGTGATATGCATATGGATGTAGTAGTAGTGGCATGTGATGCAAGAAAGCAACTGTATGAGCTTATGCAGCATCAGCCAAAAAAAAAAAAAAAAAAAAAAAAAAATCACACCATTCCCTCCAAATGCCTGTCCAGTTCCTCCTTAAATTTATTCAACCTATCAACTTCCACAACGACAGATGGAAGTTTGTTCCAGCAATTAACCACTCGCTGGCTAAAGGCAAATTTCCGCACATCTATTCTACATCTGTTTTTTCTTAATTTGAATTTATGCCCCCTTAGGTTCGTAATCTGAACAAGTGGAAGAATCCCATCAGAATTCAGCGTGCTCAACCCATTCAAGGCCTTATACACCTCAATCAGATCACTGCGCAGTTGCCTAGTCTCCAGCCACTGCAATTTGCAGAACTTAAGCCTCTCTTGGTAAGAGGATCCCTTCATTCCCCTCACCAATCTTGTTGCCCTTCTCTGTACACGCTCAAGTAAATCTACATCCTTCCTAAAATGAGGCCTCCAGACCTGTACGCAGTACTCAAGGTGCGGCCTGACCATTGCGTTATACAGAGGGTTAATCACCCCTTTTCCCTGCTAGCAAAATTCCTATATATCATTGACAAAACCCCATGACCTGCCCTGGCAGCTTGTCTGCATTGCTCTGAAAACTTCATATCTGACTGCACAATTACTCACAGGTCTTTTTCATTTTCTACCACCTTAAGTGTAGTACCACACAGCTGGTACGTTTCTCTGGGGTTACTTCTACCCATATGCAGTACTTTGCATTTGTCAAGGTTAAACTTCAGTTGCCACTTCTTAGCCCATCTGCCCAAATTATCTAGATCCTGTTGCAGTAGCACACTGCCATTACTGTCATTAACAACCCTGCAAACCTTTGTATCATCTGCAAACTTCGTCATTAAGCCTGATATACCTTCATCAATATCATTGATAAATATACAAAACAACAGTGGACCTAACACTGAACCCTGTGGGACTCCACTAATAACATTAGTCCACGAAGAGCAGCACCCATTGATTACCACCCTCTGTCTTCTCCCACTTAACCATCCTTTTATCCATTGTAGCAACTTACCCTTAATACCATTCTGCTCCAATTTGTACAATAGCCTTCCATGTGCAACAGTGTCAAAAGCTTTCCTGAAATCCAAATATATGATATCAAAATTATTTTTTGCATCCAGTTCCTTTGTAACCACATCATAATATCCTATCAAATTTGTCAGACAAGACTTTCCCCCTAACAAACCCATGCTGTGTCTGAAGTATTGCTGCAGTGTTGTCTAGATGATCCTGCAATGCATCTTTAACCAGTGACTCCATTATTTTACCCGGAACAGAAGTTAAACTAACTGGTCTGTAATTACTCGTGTCACCCTTCGATCCCCCTTCGTGAATTGGGGATACATTTGCTCATCTCCAGTCTGTGGGGACCTCCCCTGAATCCAAGGATGCTCTCATAATCATGGCTAAGGGTTTGCTTAGTTGCTCTGCTGCCTCCTTTAATATAACTGGATAGATCCCATCCACCCCATGTGCTTTTCTTATGTTTAACTTCAACAATTTCTCCTCCACTTTGCTCTCAGTTATTCAAAATCATTAAGTATCCTGCTACAATTTGATAACCTTCTGCCATTTTCAAACCTTAATAATTCCTCATGTGTGAATGTAGATGCAAAATACTCATTCAGTTTGTTTGCTATCTGAGCAGGATCATCAACAGTCGAACCATCGATGTCAAGTGCACCAATCGGATTCATCCCCTTCCTTTTAGAGTTTATATAAGTAAAGAAATCCTTGCTGTTTTTCTTAGCATCTTTTGCCAAGGATTTCTCGTAATCTGCCTAACCTCCTTTGTGACCTGATTACAGACTAGCTTATATTTGCCACAGGCTTCTGAGTCGCTTGATAATTTATATGCATCCCATGCATTTTTCTTCTCTGTTACGAGTCTCATTAGTTCATTAGATAACCATTTAGGCCTAAACCTTGAACAATATTTCTTAATAGGTATGAAACTTTTAGTAGCATCCACGATTAATTCCTTGAATGCTTCCCACTTAGAATTTACTGTTGGTAACATTGTCAGTTGAAACCATGTTCTACTATCCTTGCTGTGCTTGGGCTGTGTGATGGCCTAGGAGATGTCTTCTATGACTTTTTTGATGTGTACCAGAAATCCATTCTTCATGGAAAAGCCTGGTTATCATTTGTATTTCCTGTTGTAGACTGTCTTCTTTACAGATTCTGTGAGGTCTTAGGATGAAGGACTTTAGAATGCCCATTTTTGTTGAGAAAGGATGGCAGGATTTGTAATTTGATATGATTCCAGTATCAGTGGGCTTCCTGTAAACTTCCATATGTAGCTCTGTGCGTTTTCTTGTAATTAGGATTTCCGAGAAAGGAAGATTTCCATTGTTTTCTATTTCCATTTTGAATTAGATTTTTTTTTGTAGTGGTTGTTGAGAGCCTAAAAGAATTTACGTAGGTTTTCTGTACCATGGTTCCAAATATCTATGATGTCATCGATGTACCTACTCCAGAAAATAAGTCTTGATGACACAGGTTTATTTTATTATTTGCTGCCAAAACAAAACATTTGCTGTTTGGGGAGAGTCTTGAAAATTAAGTAAACAAATTTAGGTGGAAATTAAGTAAACAAAGACTCGCAGCTCTGTTATGCTGCAATTCAGATGGTAAATTTTCCAAGCCATAGAAGTTACCAACTTCCCTGTGATTATGTGGCCAATAGAAGTGTTTAGCTTACAATCAAAATTTCAGTCTTGGTTATCAAAAGTGGACAGAAGAATGGCTTCAGAATAAAGGAACATTTTGATGATTATTCGGTTGGTTTTCTAAGAAATTTTCAAATTTTGTCAAAAATTTCCAGCACAAGAGGAGAGAGTGCATTACCCATGCTGAGGCCAGAAATCTGCATACAGAATCCCCCGTTGAATGTGAAGTATGGCTTTCCTATGGAAAGATCTATGAGATCTTATGTCTTGGGTATCCCAGAAGGATATGGCTGTATATTGCTTGAGGGAGACATGCTTTGGCTTCTTCTTCTAAGGGTATGGTTGTGAACTTGGAGGCCACATCGAACGACACCAAGATATCTTGGTGTCGTTCGATGTAGACGCCAGAATGGTCTCCTTGGACTGGAAAAGTGTTGATATCCTCAAAATAGGATCTCAAGAGGTGTTGGGAAACTATAGAACAGTGAGTGACTTCTGTGGTGAGCAAGATCACAGAGGTCATGGTAGAGAACACAATATATGAACACCTTGACAAGTATTGAAACCAAAAAGAGATCACACAGAATGGATTCTTGATGGGGAAGTCGTGCCTGGATAATCTTGTTAATTACTATGCATTTATAAAACAAACAGATGCAAGGAAAAACTTTGGCATTATTATACCTAGATCTCAGAAAATCATTTTATACAGTCCATAAGAGGTTACTGTACAAATTGGAAAAAACTAGGATTACAGGAAAGATAATTAGGTGGATCTGGGGGAGGGGGGATGATAGTAGGCAGATAATGCTGTAAATATGTAATGGAACATATTGAAGCATTACAGCTCTGGTTCATAGTATTATTATATTGCTTACAAATTTTGTTATTTATTTGAAATACATAAAATACATACAATATATGTGATTATAGTAAAATCTTGTTAATACAAACTCTGTTTATATGAAGTACATACCATTTTCCTGGTAAAAAAGATAAACTTTTCTGTGTACACATATTCGTTTATTACAAAATTCGTTTAACATCTATCACAAAGTTCGTTTTAACCCCATAAGAAATAAATATTGTTATTTTGTACGTTTAATACAAATCTTGGCACAGCTGTCCGATTATTGCCTCTGGCCACCTGGTTCCCTGCTTCCCAAAGGATGACACTGACTTGTTAGAATTTACTTTTGTGTAAACAAAACCAGTTTATGGTAGCTACAACTTAAGTGCACTCTGAAAAACATCATTCTGAAAGCTGAGATGTCAAATTAACAAAAGAATAAAAAGTTTTTCTAAGTTGTTTACATACACTCCCTCGCTCTCCATGGGAAAATGTCAGTTGAAATTCGCCAGTTCAAAGAGTCTTTTACTATAGTGTAATCCATTTTTTGTGCCATTTTATCAGAGCTAATGTCTTTTTTTGGAACTTATGATTTAAATTTATTTATAGTTTGTTTATATTAAATCTCATCTAGTTATGGCGACAAAACAAACTGAAGAAATTAAGCCTGGAAATTAAATTGAAAATTATACAAGAGGCTGACAGGATAGAATGAAGCAAAACTAACATTGCAATAATGAAACGAATTCCTGGTTTAAAACATGAAGAACTGAAACAAAACTTTGAGTGGTACCAACAAATGCGTGCATCTAATCTGTCGATATCAGGTCCGATTTTGCAAGAAAATGCAAACTATCTAGCTCAACAATATGGAATTAGTGACTAGCACTAAAAGTTTTGAGACAGGAATAACTTGGTTTTGTGAAATGTTTGCAGGGAGCATGGATTAATCAACAAAGAAAAGGCTACAGACTGGTTGTGTTCTTCTTGAAAAATATGAGGCAAAGGATATTTTTAATCTTGATGACACAGGTTTATTTTATTATTTGCTGCCAAAACAAAACATTTGCTGTTTGGGGAGAGTCTTGAAAAGGTGGAAAATTAAGTAAACAAAGACTTACAGTTCTGTTATGCTGCAATTCAGATGGTAAATTTTCCAAGCCAAGATGTTTTAAAGAAATTACCAACTATCCTGTGATTATGTGGCCAATAGAAGTGCTTGGCTTACAGTCAAAATTTTTCAGTCTTGGTTATCAAAAGTGGACAGAAGAATGGCTTCAGAATAAAGGAACATTTTGATGATTCTAGTTCATTATACAGCACAATCTGCTGAGACACTTAAATTGACAAATATATGGCTGTTGTTTTTGCCTCCCATTACCACCAGTTTTATGCAGCCATTGAATCAAGGAATTATTTATAACCAAAATCGGGCATACGGAGCCTGCCTGATAAGGTACTTGATCCTCATCATAGGAGAGAGGGAACAATTTGCAGCCAAACTGGAATATCTTGGATGCTATCCACAATCATATTATTGCTCGGGACAGTATTGAATCAAGTGTAATAATCAACTGCTTCAGAAAGAGTGGCTTTCAAGGAAATATCATCGAAAAGCACAGTCCAGCAGACAAATGTGACATTGAGGAATTTGAATGAGCATATAGATTTTGTTGGCGAATTTGAAGTTTGTGAAGATACACGATGTAGTTTCTACCACAGCAACACACTAGAAGAGCTGCTGAGCACCAAGCAAAATGATGTTTTTGTTACCAGCGACAGTGAAAGTGAAGCGTGCGCACGCATGCATGCATGCACCCCACACACACACTGCCATAAAAAAAAAAAAAAAAGATGCCCAAAATGCATTGAGCATAATACAGAATGTGTTGGCCTGCAGTAATGTTGATAAAGAAACTATTGCAGTTGATGTCTGTGCTGTAGTTAAAATAAAAATGCATATAGGACAAAATCTGTGCAAAGGTCATTGGAGTCTTTCTTTAAATTAGATTAATTTATCAAAAAGTTAATGGTTTGTATATCTCATTTTATATTATGATTAATTCTTTTTACTGTGATACTAAAATATTTTATACACCTAATTCTGTTTTTGCACAAACTTTTTTTATACGAATTTTATTTAACACGAATTCAAAATAAATATTTCATTCTCTTTTTACACGTTATTTTGATTTAACACAATTTCTATGAATTTTTTTTTGCCTAAATTTTAAGAAATTTTTTTTTATTTGTGGCTTATCATTTCTATATTACACGCACCAATAGACTGGATAACAGCTAGTGTGCGCATTTTGAAATGTGTGCTTTTGTTTACCAATGTGTACGTCTAGGTATCTATGAATCATCAATGTTTTTATTGAATTTGGTGCACAACTATGGTATTCGTGCATTGTATCTTCGGAAGACATTTAGTAGTAAGCTCTATTTCAAAGTGAAAGAATCTTTAGTGAAATTTGCGCACATATAAATTTATTAATTTTGCCGATAGTCAATAAATTGTAAGTCTACAAATTTTTCATATCTTTTTTTATTAACTATAACTGAGATATTTTTCGGTAGCTCTTATATAATGTCGAATAATTCGCCTATTACCAAAATGAAAAGGAAAGCGATTTCTTTGGAACATAAAATTCAAATTTTAGATTGTCTTGCAACTGTACAAGGGGCTACGTCTGTAGGAAAGCATTTTGGTGTACATGAAGCTACCGTAAGAACTATTAAGAAAAATGAAGCTGCAATTAGGAAGTCGGTATGTTCTGGAACAAAAGTAAGTGTTAATTCATCATCATATACAAGAGATACTGTCAAGGAAAAAATGGAAAAGGCCCTGGTAATATGGATAGAAGATCAGTCACAAAAACAGAGTACCAGTAGATGGAAATGCCATCAAGCAAACAGCACTAACAATTTACAGACAGATTAAAGAAAAGGAGCCAAGCACTTCATCTCAGTTAAACAGAAAGTATGAATTTTCTGCTAGTACAGGTTGGATGACAGGGTTTCTTAAAAGGAATGCTCTTCATAATATAAAAATTAAAGGTGAAACTGCATCTGCAGATGAATCGGCTACTAAAGTATTCCCGCAGGAACTTGCAAAAATTATTGAAGATGGAGGATACACTCCTGATCAAGTGTGGAATGCAGATGAAACTGGTTTCTTCTGGAAACGAATGCCAAACAGAACATATGTAGCCAAATCGCAGAAAACTGCTGGTGGTTTTAAGGTAGCTAAGGATCGTGTGACCTTATTATTTTCCTCCAATGCTTCAGAAGATCGTATGTTGAAACCACTGCTGGTATATCGAGCCCTAAACCCACATTCAATGAAAGGTGTAGATATCAATAAACTGCCTGTTCACTGGAGGACAAACGAGAAGGCCTGTGTGACCATTGCTATCTTTACAGAATGGTTCAACAAATGTTTCATCCCAGAAGTCAGACATTATATGAATTTGAAAGGTCTCGAATTTAAAGTTCTTCTGATTCTTGACAATGCATCCGGCAATCCTGTCTTGGAACAAACAAACGTACAAATTTTATATCTGCCACCTAATACTACATCTTTGATACAACCGCTAGACCAAGGTATAATTGCGACAATTAAAACATTTTAAGGGCACAAAAGGTGATATAGTTGTACACGTTGGCACTAATGATATTAAGAGTAGGAGACCGGCGGAATTACTTAACAGTACAGGTCACTGTTGAAAAAAAGGCATGAATTAGGGTTGAATTTGAAAGTTTCTGCAATTCTGCCCAGACACGATAGGAGGGAGTATATGATGAGAGCCCTGTCGATCAATTCGGCCCTGGAAAGATTGTGCAAGTCTCAAGGGGTAGAATTTTTTTCAGCCTAGTCTGTACTTGTTAACAGGAGAGACTGCTTCTACAGGGATGGGATACACTTAAATAGAAAGGGTGCAAGAATGTTTGCTGATGCTATCGAGGCAATGTTAGGTGGGTCGGAAAACTGCTAGATTGGGGGGATACAAAGACTAATAGATTAACAGTAGCCACTGGCAGAGGTGAAAGTGATTCTTGCACTGCTTCTATTAGAATCATCAGCAGATTGGAAAACAAGATGCGGGGTATTTCAGAGACTGCTGGAAGTCATTGCGGGACAAGTAAACATATGGGTTGTGTTACGGTAGCTAAGAACAGAAACAGGTGTATGTATACATGCACACACACCAATGCCAGGGGCTTGATAAATAAATTTGTTGAATTTGAGGTATTGCTCAAAACATCAAAGATGGATATTGTTGGAATATCACAGACGTGGTGTCACACAGATATAAGGAATGCAGAAATGGAATTTGGGGAGTACAATGTCTACACTAAGGATAGACAGGATAGGAAGGGAGGAGGGGTTATGCTATTAGTTAAGAAATACATAAAATCCAAGGAAGTGAAGCCAGTCGACATTGCTGGACAGTGCAGTGTCGAGTCAGTTTGGTGTGACATAAGCATTGGGAGATCAAAATTGAGAGTAGGAGTGTGCTATAGGCCTAATGACTCTGATGAGTATTATAAGAAATTGTACAGGGAAATAGAGTGGGCCAGTAAATCAGAGAGTCTTATAATGGGGGATTTTAATTTCCCAGATATTGACAGGAATTTGGGGGCTGGTCACTCACACACTAGCAAGGCTTTTGTGGATTTATTGGATGATTGTTTTCTACATCAGCATGTTAGGGAGGCAACTAGAGGGAGTAATACTCTTGATTTGATTATCAGTAGTGATTCTTCATGGATTAAGAATCTGCAGGTAAATGAACCACTAGGTGGCAGTGATCACAGTGTGCTGAAGTTGGATTTACTCCAAGAGGTAACTACCATTAGGGGTAAAGGGAAGGGTTATTGCTTTCGTAAAGGCGACTACGATGGACTGAGACAGTATTTAAATTCTATACAGTGGGACCAACTGATGATGTTACCAACAGCAAATTCAAAAAGGGAAGCATTCAAAGAACTTATCTTGGAAGCTACTAGGCTTTACATACCAACTAAGAAATATTGTTCAAGGTTTAGGCCTAAGTGGATGTCAGAAGAACTAATGAGACATACGGCAGAGAAGAAAAATGCATGGGATACATACAAGTTAATACGTGACACAGAAACCCATGATAGATACAAGATGATAGATGACAGAAACCTATGATAGATAGATCCAAGTTACAAAGGAGGTTAGGCAGGTGAAGGCAGATTACGAGAAGTCTTTGGCAAGGGATGCAAAGAAAAACAGTAAAGAGTTCTCTACTTATGTAAACTCTAGAAGGAAGGGGATGAATCAGATTGGTCCACTTGATATCGATGGGTCAACTGTTGATGATCCTGCTCAGGTAGCTAACAAACTAAATAATATTTTGCATCGACATTCACACATGAGGAGTTATTCAGCGAGGGGAATGACAGAGGTGTATTCAACTCTGGCAGTAAGCTAGAGAATCTTGTAATAACTGAGAGTCAAGTGGAGGAGAAATTGTTGAAGATAAATACAAGAAAGGCACCTGGGGTGGATGGGATCTATCCAGTTATATTAAAGGAGGCAGCAAAGGAAGTAAGCAAACCCTTAGCCATAATTATGAGAGCTTCCTTGGATTCAGGGGAGGTACCCATGGACTGGAGACTGGAAATTTGCCTTTAGCCAGCAGGTGGTTGGTTGGTTGGTGGAACAGACTTCCATCCCTTGTCGTGGAAGTGGTTAATTTTTATTTATTTATTTATATTTTTTTTTTGGCTGATGCTAATGCTAACATACTATGCAAACGAACATTCCAACATGTTTTGGACAAACTGAATGATGAAACACTAACAGTCATTGATGTGTGGAAGAAATTCTCAATTATGGATTGTATCAATCAAGTTGGATTAGCGTTAACTGAATTAAAACCAGCAACTTTAAATGCGTGTTGGAAAGCGGTTTGGCCACAATGTGTAAAAAGCAAAGATCCAATCATCCATAATACGACCGAATTTCCCAACATCATTACAATGGCACACAAAATTGGTGGAGAAGGATTCGATGATCTATCGTTTGAAGATATTGATGAATTGTTAACCGACAAAGCCCTAAGCGAAGATGAAATATTAGAGGTTGTCCTTGGGACTCCTTATCCCACAGAACGTAGTGATAATGAAGAAAATGATCCTGTTCTAAATGCAGATTTAATAAAAGGTCTGAAACTGGCCAGAAAATTAGGTAATCATTTTTTCAAACATGACCCTAATGAGGAACGCGCTGGAAAGTTTCAACGCGAACTGAAGTTGCTGACAGCCTCTTACAGAGAATTATATAATGGCCTAACCAAAACACGAACACAACGATTAATAACTGAATTCGTTCGTAAAACCGGTGAAACATCAGCACCAGAGGAGATTCGTGCTGATTTTGCTCAAGAGATCACAGAAAGAATTTCATTAATAGAGGAAGAAGAAGACGATGTCCACAACATTTCTAGTGACAGCAGTGATATTCCAGTCGTACGCAAATGTATGCACGTTTATTATCAGAAAGTGAAAATGAATAAAATCTTATGTGTAAAACAGATTTTTTTTTCATTTCATATGCATACAAATTTACTTTAATACATTTTCATTACATATCATTACATGTGTATTTTGTAGAAATAAAATAATAAGCTTAAAACGAATATTTTTATGTGTTTTTTTTAAATTATTTTTACTGATTTTTTACATCCGGAACCAATCTTCTTTTCTTCCATAAATCCAATGTCATTTTTTACACGTATTTTTCAGGAACGTATCTATCGTGTAAAAACAGAATTAGGTGTATATCAAAATATATACTGTACAATATTTTCATTTCCATTAATTGCTTTACAAAAAAAATATCTTTTTAAAAAGTGTGTTATTCCTATTACTGCATTGTTAGACAAGGCTTTTGTTTTTATTATATTTTATTTTTATTAATTTAAATTAATTGACTTTTGATATTATTATTTATCATTATTCTATTTGCAAAAAAAAAAAAAAACCTGGTTAAAATTTGACACTTTTGGCAAATTTGACACAAACCTCGTTATTAAAAATGAAAAAATTTAACGAGATTCGACTGTATATACAATTATATAAAGCTTAATATTTGATTAATACAAAATTCATTATGGTACTCACACTATACAAGTCTGCAAAAAGTGAGGTAAACTTGTAACAATACACTTCTTCAGAGAAACAGTACTTTTTATTTGAAGTGCTGGAGTAACACTGAGGCAACTTGCTTCACAAAATGACATAGATGCATTTCACAGCAGTTTTCTCAGGGCTATGTACAAAACTGAGGGTACTGCTCTACCCATACAATAATGAAATTACATAGTGTTCATGGCTTATACGTTTTAGTCTTAACATCATAATTTTTAAATTAATTATTTATCATATTCCAAGATTTTCCTAAGATTTGAAAAAACTATTTCAAAGATTAATTGTATTTTTTTTTTTTTTTTTATGAAAACTACAAACACAAGAGGTATTAGAACCTATAGTATTTAGTACTGTGCTTGGGTTGGTGGTTGAGAAGACGAAAGAAGATATTTTTGACATTAGACGTGAACTTCTGTAGACTGTAATTTTCAGGAAATACATATGAAGGAAGGTTGTTTCAGAAAATGGCAGCTGAATGAATAAACTAGGAAGATGAAAAGCTGGCTCTGTGAGTTTGAAATTGGACAGTAAATGCATGTTAGCTGGTGGCGGCACGTGTTCGGACTGTTATGAAAGAGAGAGCGGGAATTATAGAAGCCAATTCAGAAGAACAGTGCCCATGGAAGTATCTGTATAAAAGGCATGCAGCAGAAACAGTAGGCCTATGAGACAGCAATTGGAGAGACTTTGTTAGAGAGGAGTCATTAATTAACCTACCTGCCCTCTTTTGAATGAATCTAGAAGCCTGAGAGAAGTTTTGGGGGCACTGCCCCCCAGATGTGGGAACAATATTCCATGGTAGGGCAGATTTGCGATTTGTACACAGTGAACAGCTGTTTGGAAGAAAAGAGAAAAGTGAAAGAGAAAAACCAAGTTTTTTAGATGCAGAGGAAGCAATATTTGTAATGGGCATTGTTGAGAATTGAGACCACATATATTTGTGAAATGAACTAGGAATGTTTGGGAGGTTTAGATCTTTTCGCAAATAAGCTTACTCTATTAGTTTGACAATTCATGGTGTATTCAATAGTAAGAAAAAGTGTGTGGGGGGGGGGGCATGCTGTATGAAGTTTTGTTTGTTTGTTTTGTTGGTTTTTAGGAGCATTAGCAACTAAGGCCATATTGCTCCAGGATATGCGGTGGTCATTCCTTGACCTTTCCGCATCCTCCGTATTTGGTGGTGACGGGCTCGAACCCCGGTCTAATCAAGAAGCGTGTGCTGCGCACTGCTGCTCCTTCCCACCTGGCTACGGAGGCGCCTGCTGTATGAAGTAATGACAATTTTGAACATGAAGTACACATGGTAAGAATATATTCAGATCCTTGACATAACGTGGCCTCGACAATGACCCCCCCCCCCCACTGCACACACACACACTATTCAGACTCCATTCAGTCACTATCTGGCAGAGTAGAGGTAGTAAGATTATACACTAGTTGATCCAGAAGCCTCCTAAAGAGTTATCAATAGGTTCGGTCCAGTGTATTATTAATACTTTGTATTAATCAATACAAAGTATTAATAAATTATCAAGATGCAATATATTCAGTATTCCAATTTAAAATGAAAATTGACTCACTAACAGATGCCTTTTGTCCTTCATACATTGTTTACCAATGATTTTGACACATATACTTCAAGTTCAAATGAAATGGACGGGCTGCCAAACAGACTTGTTTCCCCCCCCCAATTCAATGAAGTAGAATCATGTATAAACACAAATTTAAATAGATATATATTAAAAATTAATATTAATCTATCAGCTTATTCTGCCAGTAGTGCATCATACCTGAATGCACACAAAAATAATCTCCTCACCAAAGTACAGGATTGAAAAAAATATATAAACATGTTGTGTTTTAATAGCTACAGATATAATTATATTTATTTCAAATTAGGTATAATTAATTTCTTGTTCTATTAAAATTTTTAAATTGAATGAATTTTTAATCATGAATGTTATGAGAGGTCTTATAATGTTTGGTTTGGAGAACTTAAATTTACAGGATGTGTTCCAGATACAAGTAAAAATAAGTAATGTTTGATGATTCTGTAAGGAAAGGAGTACATTTCAGAGTCTGTGCATGTGTGGGATTACTTTACTTAAGAACCATTGACACTAGAATTGATTCTTAATTTAAAACTTGTGTGTTTATGGAATTCAAATTCTATTTCTGAAAAATTTACATACCTTTGCATACTTTTCAGCTTCAGCAAACACTTCTGGTGGTACTAACTCATGTCTTCCATTGGTTGCTTTGAGAAAAAGAACAGAATACACATTTTTAAAATAACCAAACAGAAAAATAAAAGTAATTTAATACATATGAATTATAAAAATTACTTATTAAGTGATAGATTAGGATGTATTAGGCTTCTTTTTTTTTTTAATCACTGTGACAATGTACATTGTAATCTATGACAGTATAGTGAGCTTATCACTGGTCATTCATTAAAACAGTTTTGGGTTCAAATAGCAGTGGAAACAAGAAATTCTTTTAAATGATCTTTTCAATCAGGGCTATAGCTAGCCAATCTCAGGCAGAATAAATGATCCCCCCCCCCCCCAAGAGTTATTCTAAGGCATTTCAGTTCACACAGCATACAAATCATCACATGAACACAGACATAGCACAATAAAACAGAGACCATAAGAACTTACAAACTAAGTGAACTGGAAGAATATGGGAAAACTAGATGATGGCACCAAGAATCACCAAAACAATGACAACAATATAACTTATTAATGCTGACTTTATATCTGTCCATCACAGTCAATTTCCTCCATAAGAATAACAAGCAGTTCCAGCTATTCAAATAAGATATACCAAAAGAGTAGATTCCAGATTAAAATCTCTATTAAGGGATATTAGAGTGGACATGCACAAGCACTGCCTTTATAGCAAAAGGAATCATAGCATGAATAATTTATGAGTGAAAGAAAAAATAAGTAGGGCTGAGAACATAGATGAAAACAGACATCACTAATGTCCAAACTAGGTATGTACCTTTGTGAAATGAATTAGGAAGTATTTGGGAAATTTAATTCTTTTCACTAATAAATTTGTTCTGTGAAAACTAATGGACTATTCATGATGCACTGATGTAGACAAGGAAAAACTGAGGGGGAGAGATGTAGAACTCATGAAATTTTTCGGTATGGCATATGCTCAACAAGATATGCCCAAATTCTCATGTAATGTGGCCTTGGCAGATTCAACCACTTAAGTCTTCTTGGACTCCGGTACACAGACTGCAGAGTAGAGGCAGAAAGATTGTGCACTGGCTTGTCTAGATGCCTCCTTCAGTCTAGTGGATGACCTATGCAAAATCTTTTTTAAAGCTGTACTCTTGAAATGTATGAAATACTGGATCTCACACTGATGGCTGTCATTGCCATTCAAGCATCCATGACCATTCAAGAATGGAAGCAACCTGATTACTACTACTGCTAAGTGGTATATTATCTACCACCTAGTAGTAATCAAGAACAAACACCAAAATTAAAAAAGGCATATTATAGTTAATATTTTAAATTTAAATAAAGGAAAATTAATTATTTTACATCATAAAGGAAAAATTCAGGCTAAAAATAGTTAAAATAGTATGGTAGTATGGTCTGAGAGCTGGAACATGCCTTTCAAGTTAAGTGTGTAATACATAATTAACTGCAGTGTTTAAATTCAAATACTCGAGTAACAAGTAACTTATAATTAAAAAAAAAAAAAAAAAACCAACAAATACAGTGAAAGTCCAACTAGCCAACATCCATCCATTTGGAGAGTTCATGCAATCAGCATATGGGAGGGGGGGTGAAGAAGCATTGTTTTAAAATTATACCCAGAGGAAATAAAATATAGTGTACACATTTGCGTGTATAAGAAGCTTAACTTTAATTATGGTATTTCATTTTGTGTAGGATTTTATAAGGGTAATACTCGAGCAACTGGCATCCCCACCCCCAAAACTCCATAAATATCAGATAGCTGGACTTATACTATAAGGAGAAAAAAAGGCCAAATCCATACCTACCATTTCCAACCCAACTGAGTTCCAGTTCAAAATTTTTATCCTTCACTTCATCATGCACAACATAAATTCTAAAAAAAAAAAATATATATATATATAGTAAATAATAAATCTGTTGCCACGTTTAATTTTCAACAAGTATAACAATTCTATCTACTCAAGGCTTGCCTGTAGAAAACTAACCAGAAATAAGAAGTTGTGACATGAAATTAACTGCCATCAAAGTGATTAATTGGCAAGCAAGTCATGTTACTGTGGCCAGCGAGCCCATCAGAAAAGCCAGCCTGCTACATGCATAGCATAATTGGTTTCATAGCAATAATTAAAAAACTACCTCTTTCACCAACTCATAAACTGCAAAGAAATTGATCAAATTTCCCTACCCTATACAAAATCTGACAAAACAGATATGAGCAGACTCAGAAGATAAAAGAACATTAATAAATATAAATAAAAAAAACCTGTTTTCCCAATGAATAAAACATATTGAAACACTGGTTTTCCCTTCATGCTTAGTGTAGACTAATTAAGATCCATGCAAACTTCATGATAAACTGCAACAATAAAAGAAACACAGTGATGTGTGTGTGTGTGTGTGTGTGTGTGTGTGTGTGTGTGTGTGTGTGTGTGTGTGAACAGGTTATTTCAATTAAAAGTACCAGGGTGTATCACTAATTTTTAGCATTAGTCTACTTGTCATCTGGACCTTTTTGTTACATTTGGACCTGCAACCTTTAATGTTAAAACTGGACTATTACTGTTTAGATTCTCAATGGGAAAGTCTTTTCCTGTCCTCAGTTTAGTTTGTTTTTCTTGCTTCCAAAAGTATAATAACATTGTCAGACTAAATCGAAGACAGGGAATAATACTTTCTTATTGAGCAAAAAACCAGTTAATTCGGAAAAGTTTTAATTTAAAAATTTCAAAATCTAAACAATAATACTTGGCCCAATTTTAGCATCAAACCCAAAAAATTCAGTCAACCCCCCCCCCCCCCATAAATAGCCTATATCTAAAAATAAGCAAGATAGACCCTGGCACCTTTTAAAAACCCTGTGTGTATGTGTGTACTGCCCTACCATTAATACCTAGACATCTGCATATCTAAAAATAACAGTACATGATAAAAATCTTTAACCTTTATGACAGCCTATAGTATCTGTGAAATACTCTCTACCAGTTTTATGTAAATGCCCTGTGATATTTTTGGTCATTCAGCATTCAAAGTAGCGACCAGTCCAGCACTGCCTTTTAGGCAGTCTCTCCTCACACTCGATAATTCATCCCAGCTTTTCTCTACAGGATTGATGTCAGGGCTCTGGGCTGACTAGTCCAACTTTCCAATGTTTATATCCTCCAAACCAGTCCATCACAATGCAAACAGTATGACACAGAGTGTTATTCTGCTGATACAGGTAAGGGTCTTCATCCTAGACAATAACATATTGTCCAGGATGAAGCTAGCTAGCTAATGAAATCCACTGATCTTCAAGAAAAGACAAGAGGGAATCAAGGCATCATGGTTCTCTTTAAGACATCTATGTTCTTCTTAAAGCATGTGAGATCAATAAACATATTTCTGAAGCTATCATCACAATTAAGTTAAACTATCAAGCTTACTGACTGTACCACTGTGTTATCTTTGCTCACCCAATCCTAACTTGAAATTGAATGATACTGTAACCAAGTGGTTTTTCAACGACCCATACTCATCCATTATGAGAACTGTTTTTGGAGACTTTAATCTCGCAACTGCCTGAGTCGTCCTTAGCAAAATTTAGCTGCTTTTTATGCCTTTTCTGATATGCATTTGGTCACCTATCTACTTTAGAAGACCAAACTTACTAGAAAGTATTCACGTCCTTTCAAGACCACAATCAACTATTGGATTATAATCCAATCCAGTTGGAGATGCAGGTATCGGCTAGACACTTTCTCAGCTTCCAGAAGTATAACAATAATACAATAATAATAAAAGTGAAATATATTGGGGTACTACCAGCTGCATCATTTATCTGTTAGCATGTTTCCAATAATCAGGACCTTGTTTTAGCAGTAACCTACTCATTTGGTAGTCCATTATCACTGTCAACTTCACTGCTTCAAAGACAGTAAGAATTACCACCCACTCAAAACAGCTAGTAGCTACCTGAAACAGCACTCCACAAGACATGGAAAACAACTTCTGAAACTGTATATAGGATTGCATTCCTCGAAGCGCAAAACTAAAATTGAGAGAGAACACTCCCACAAATTTAAACAAGCCAAATTTACAATCCATAAAATACCCTCAAAGAATCAACTTGGATTACTGCCTCAATTACATTAACAGATTTTCCAAGGAAGTGAACATACCAGAAGTATCGGCACACTTAGATGCAGTCCATCCTCTTAATAAAGTCAACATAACAAGAGAGCAGTTTATTAAGAGCAACTAATGCACTTCACCACACGGTTACATCTTCAAAAGGATTCTAGATTAAAGTTATTTTCTGCCAGCATGGAACATATTTATCACAAAGCCACTCCTTAAAACATCTTCCACCACATAGTTAAGCAAATTTTGACAGCGACCAACTCAAATTCATTCCCCTCAACTAAAATGGAAGCTTTTGGGGCGAGATATCCCTTCGTGTGCACCAAAAGCTTCTATTTTATTATTTATATATATTTTAATGCTATTTATTTTAATAAAGTTTAACTTAAACCACTCTGTCAGTCCTTACAAGAAATTATAGTTAATAATGAGTTATTTATATATATAAAGTGTTAAGAAGAGTGTTTTATTAAAACATTTTGCTCCTACAGGAGCTTCTCAAAACTTATTCTAAATACATTATCAAAACTTACCAGGAATGCAAACCAAAGTGCTTGCCTAAGTGTTGCACTGCTCCTGTATATTAGCAAAGTATGCATTAACTGATGAACAATTTATGTAATTTTAATGTACTACTGGCTGCAGTGAGTGTTCTCTGTAATTATACTACAATACAGTGAAATTAACTTGTGTTGTTTATAACTCAAAGAAATACATCTTTGAATAAAAATAATAAAAAAAGTTCCACACTCTGATCCACAATGTAAACCAGCTGTACTTCATTTGCTATAGAAAATTATTTCTCAAGATGTTGGTTTTTGCCTTGAAAATTTCCAGAAATGCATTATCATAACTTTTCAAGCTAAAACTTTACATTGAGATTGTTGGATTTTGCACAGCTGTAAAAGAGATTTCAGAAGGTACCAACATTCAACTCTGCTAAGCACTAACCCACACATATATGCCATACAATTCTGTTTGTTCAAAAAAAAAAAAAAAAGCTTAATAACAATTATATCTTTATGAAAAGAACTACAGTACATACTGAACCTTGATATATTTTATTCTAATTAAGCTGTTACTTTGTGGCATTAAATGCAGATCAGAAAGGAAGATTTCCTCTTGTTCGTTATTAAATGTAAATAGCTCACTTCAGCATAAAATTAGAATATTACCCTTCATAAAAGAAAGTAGCAAATGTAATGAAGCCACTGTACTCCTCTAAAAAGCTCACGGAAACCAAAACTTGAAAACCCTGATGATGTGATATTCTCATTGATGTTGCAGGCATACGTGTGAAGCTGATTATGTAGCTGAGTGGTCCCTTATTTCCTGTTTATATTCTATGGTACAAACTGGATTCTCTTTAAACATGTCCCATTGGGAATGGTGGGACCATTACATGAAGTTAACAATTCTGAAATTTTATTATTTAAGTATATGAAGTACTGCTGTTTAACATTTATTTTAAAATACATCATTATTAATACAAAACTACAGTAACAGTGTTGTTGTTGTTATGGGATTTCTGGCGCATGGGCTACATAGGCCATATTGCACCTATCAAAGTAAGTCAGTATACATGTGATAACTGCTCTGGGAGCAATTAGAGTTGGTCATACATTTTAATTTTTTTCAAGTAGGTGAAAAATTCGGAGAGTTTTGCGTCATTACCTATGATGCTGTCGAGTGACAAGAGGTTTGAGATGGAGCTGAAAGTAGACTGTCGGGCAGTGTCGAACAAGCTACATTCAATCAGAATGTGCTTCACTGATAGCAGCTGCAAACAGTGCGTGCACTGGGGAGGATCATTTCCTGTGAGCAGAAACAGATGAGTAAGGTGAGTGTGGCCAATTCGGGTTCTGGCTAGAAGTACTTCTTCACAGTAACAGTGTAGTTGCTATTTAAAATGTTTAACCCATTTTCATTCACTAGCAGCATTATATTAACAAACTGGCAAAAAGGGAAAATTTTATTTTCAGCTATAACACAGCTAGCTTATAATGTGGGTATTTAAAGTCTGCCCCCCCCCCCCAACACCATGCTACATTGAAGTATATTGTAACTGGATTATGCAGTTCTTGGTAAATTTACTTTCCAAACGTTTAAATCAAAGATTAAAAAAAGAAGAAGAAAAAAAAGTCACTTATCCAAGTGCCAGCGTTAAAGTTCCTATTTAATAATAACAATAAAAGTCAAATCATGCTCCATTATAAAGAAATTATTAAATGACTTACATTTTTGCTGCTTCTTTAAGAAGTTCTTTACAGGTCATGTTCTTGAGCTGAAAAATTCACCTTTATTGCAAAAATTGAATTTTTATTTCATTATTTTTTTTTTTTTTTTGCACTGTTTCAATAAAAAGTTCAGTATTCTATATTGTGGAGGAATTTCACTTTTGGTGTATTATGTTATCTATATAAACACTACATGAATATTAGACTTGAATAGCGATAATGCTATTCAAGAATACAGTTTCTCCTATTCTCTATCAATAAGGTGCATCTTGTCATATTTCAGATATTCTGATGAGAAAATTAAGCAAGGTATATCCAATTCCTATATCTTTTTTCATTTGGGTGCTGAAGTAATCTGAATAAATAATTTGATACATAACTCCACTACAGTGCATTGGTTTTTGATAATTTAAACTTTAACCACATATTTAATTTACTAGTCATTATATTTCTGAGGTCCAGGCCTCCTTCCATGGTAAAATATAACAATTAATAATACAACACAATGCACAGCCACTGCAACCACATCCTCAAAGTACAAAGAACACGAAAAATTTGAATTTCTGCTGAACAAGGCTATCTGGATGCATAGCTTTTTCAGGAGCTGCTAGGTGGAACTTTCTTTATTGTTTAAAAATTGTTTAGTCTAAACTCTTGATTTAAAATCAGCAGTGTAGTTATTATTGTGATTCTCTGATTAAGTTGGCAAATTTGTTAGTTACCTGGCCTCTGATATTGCTTAAGAAACACCAGTCAACTGCCACCATTGTGTTGTATCGATGAATATATCTGAATTTTTACAGTATTGATAAAGGCAACACTTTGAGGTTGTCTATGTATTTTGTAGCAGTGTAAATCAGCATCAGAAGAGGTCTACAAATTATAATTTATAACAATACAAATGTTTTAATAATGTGACTTTATCACATAAAATGTAACATAATCTAAAAGAGCATAGCTTATCCTGCCGTTAAATAATTTTAAATCAAATTTAGACTAACATCAATGCCTGAGAATATAGCAGAAAAGCAAAGAGCTCAAAGTAGTGGGAATGCTTTGGTTCTGGGGAGGACTTCCAAAGGCAGTATTCCTACGAATGACAATTATGTTGTGTGTGACTTGTGCTCTTTTTGCAAAACTACCTCTAGCAGTACATGATACAGCCAGAAGGATGCCTTTGTGTGTGTGTGTGTGTGTGTGTGTGTGTGTTTGTTGCAAAGAGTATGAGGAGGTTAAGTGCAAACTTGGTGTTCTGATGGGATTGTATGAGGGTTTATCTCATATAATCCCATCAGAAATTGTATTCTCTTCAAACTAAATGCCAAGTTAGTTTCACACTGGGAGCTAATTCAATTCTTGAGTTTTAAAAATCAGACAGAAAATTTTTTGGATTCCCCCAATTTTACTGCTAAATAAAACGTACTGCAAAAGGAATCAGGTCAAAAGTTTGCTAAGTCTTTGAGTTATTTAAGTTCAAAGAGCAATCGTGGATAGAGGAACACAAACAAATTATTATATAGATAAGGTAGTGGTAGTGCATCAAATAGACATGGGTAGCCAGTACAATGTTGAGTCAGTTTGGAATGAGATAAACAATAGAAAAACAAAAATGAGAGGAGTGTGTTATTTGCCTAATGACTGTGATGAGTATAATGAACAACTATAAAGAGAAACTGAGTAGGCCAGTAAATCAGAATGTCTTATAATGACATATTTTAACTTTTCAGATACTGACTGGACCTTGTGGGCTGGTATTAGCAGCAAGACTTTTGTGGATTTATTGAATGATTGTTTCCAGCTTGTTAGAGAGGCAAGAAGAGAAAGCAATACTCTTCGATCTGATTATCAGTTTACTCTTCCTGCATTAGGATTCTGCATATTTATATGCAGATCAAACAGGTGGCAGTCATCATATTGTATTGATGTGGGATTTACTTAAAGACGTAACTATTGTCAAAGGCAAGGAAAAGGGTTTTTGCTTTCATAAAGGCAACTACAGTGGTCTCAGACTGTTTCTAAATTCTATGCAATGGGACCAACTGCTGGTAGCACCTCTTGCTTCTATAAACACACAGATTTCTGGGAGTATCAGCAAGAAATCTTTGTGGAAAACCAATCAGTTTTTTTTTTTTTTTTTTTTTAATAAATACAGGTCATCAATGTGGAAAAAAAAGCCTTGAGTTAGGGTTGAATTTGAAAGTGTCTGCAATTCTGGCCAGACGTGATAGGAGGAAGTATATGACGAGAGCCTTGTCAATCAATTCGGCCTGGAGAGATTGTGCAAGGCTCAAGGGGTAAAATTTTTCTCAGCCTGGTCTGTGCTTGTTAACAGGAGAGACTGCTTAAAAAGAAAGGGTGCAAGAATTTTTGCTGATGCTATCGAGGCAGAGTTAGGTGGGTCAGAAAACTGCTAGCATGGGGGGGATACACAGACTAATAAATTAACAGTAGCTGCTGGCAGAGGTGAAAGTGATTCTTGCACGGTTTATATTGAAATGCAATTGAGCAGCAGCCTGGAAAGCAAAGCAATGGGGATTTCCAGGACTCTTGGGAGCTGTAGTAGAACAAGTAAATACATGGGCTGTGTTAGGGTAACTAAGAGTAGAAACAGGTGCATGTATACTTGCATGTACACCAATGTTACGAGTATAGTTAATAAATTTTATGAGCTTGAAGTGCTAGTCAAGAAATCAAAAGCAGATATTGTTGGGATATCAGAGATGTAGTGTCACACAGACATAAGCAGTGCAGAATTGGAATTTGGGGAGTACAATGTGTACAGAAAGGATAAACAGGTCAGGAAGGGAGGAGGGGGTTATGCTGTTAGTTAAGAAACACACAAAATCTAAGGAAGTGCATCCAATCGATGTTGGTGGACAATGCAATGTTGAGTCTGTTTTGTGTGACATAAGCACAGGGAAAGGAAAAATGAGAGTAGGTGTGTGTTATAGGCCTAATGAATCTGATGAGTATAATGAGCAATTGTGCAGAGAAATAGTGGGCCAGTAAATAAGAGTGTCAATGGGGGATTTTTAATTTCTCAGAAATTGGTTGGAATTTGTGGGTTAGTCACTCACACACTAGCAAGGCTTTTTTGGATTTACTGGATGATTGTTTTCTACAGCAGCATGTTCAGGAGGCTACTAGAGAGAGTAATACTCTTTATCTGATTATCAGCAGTGATTCTTCATGCATCAAGAATCTGCAGATAAAGGAAACAATAGGTGGCAGTGATCACAGTGTGCTGAAGTGGGATTTACTCAGAGGTAACTACCATCAAGGGTAAAGGGAAGGGTTTTTGCTTTCGTAATGGTGACTATGGTGGTCTGAGACAGTATTTAAATTCTATATGGTGAGACAGTATTTACATTCTATTCCTGATGATGTTACCAACAGCAAATTCAAAATGGGAAGCATTCAAAGAAATAATTTTGGAAGCTACTAGGCTTTTCATACCAACTAAGAAATATTGTTCAAGGCAAGGCCTAAATGGATGTCAGATGAACTAATTAGCCATGTGGCAGAGAAGAAAAATGCATGGGATACATATAAATTAACAGGTGACACAGAAGCCTATGATAGACATAAGTTGGTCTGTAACCAAGTCACAGAGAAATTGTTGAAATTGTTAGGCAGGCAAAGGCAGATTACAAGAAATCTTTGGTAAAGGATGCAAAGAAAAACAGCAGAGTTCTTTACTTATGTAAACTCTAGAAGGAAAGGGATGAATCAGATTGGTCCACTAGATATTGATGGTTCAACTGTTGATGATCCTGCTCAGGTGGCTAACAAATTAAATCAGTATTTTGAATCTACATTCACATATGAGGAGTTATTCAGGGAAGGGAATGCCAGAGGTGAATTAAACTCTGGCAGTGAGCTAGATGATTTTGTAATAACTGAGAGGAAAGTGTAGGAGAAATTGTTGAATATAACATAAAAAAGGACCCTTGGTGGATGCGATCTATCCAATTATATTAAAGGAAGCAGCAAAGGAAGTAAGCAAACCCTTAGCCATAATTATGAGGGCTTCCTTGGATTCAGGGGAGGTACCCATGGACTGGAGATGTGCAAATGTGACCCCAATTCACAAAGGAGGATCAAAGGGCGACACAAGTAATTATAGACCTATTAGTTTAACTTCTGTTCCAGGGAAATTAATGGAGGCACTGGTTAAAGAAGCACTGCAGGATCATCTAGACAAGACTTCAGAGCTCGGACACAGCATGGTTTTGTTAAGGGAAAGTCTTGACTGACCAATTTGATTGGATACTATGATGTGGTTACAAAGGAACTGGATGCAGGGAATAACTTTGATATCATATATTTGGATCTTAGAAAGGCTTTTGATACTGTTGCCCATGGAAGACTGCTACACAAATTGGAGCAGTGTGGCATTGGAGGCAAATTGCTGCTATGGATAAAGGGATGGCTGAGTAGGAGAAGACAGAGTGGTAATCAATGGACACTGCTCTTCGTGGACTAATGTTATTAGTGGAGTCTCTCAGGGTTCAGTGTTGGGTCCATTGTTGTTTTCTGTATTTATAAATGATATTAATGATGGTATATCAGGCTTAATGTCCAAGTTTGCAGACGATATGAAGGTCGGCATGGTTGTTAATGACACAAATGATGGTAGCTGCTGCAACAGGATCTAGAAAAGTTGAGCCGATGGGCTGAAAGGGGACAACTGAAGTTTAACATTGACAAATGTAAACTACTGCATATGGGAAGCAGAAACCCCAGAGTAAAGTATCAACTGTGTGGTACTACACTGACAGTGGTAGCGAGTGAAAAGGACCTATGGGTAATTGTGCAGGCAGATATGAAGTTTTCTGAGCAGTGCAGACGGTATGCAAGAGTAGCTCATGGTGTCTTGTCAATGATATACAGGAATTTTTCTAGCAATGATATACAGGAATTTTTTGTAAGGAGGTGATTATCCCCTTATATAAGGCAATGGTCAGGCCACACCTTGGGTACTTTATGTATACAGGTCTGGAGGCATCATTTTAAGAAGGATGTAGAGCTGTTGGAGCGAGTACAGAGACAGGCAACAAGATTAGTGAATGGAACAAAGGGTTGCTCTTACGAAGAAAGGCTTAAGTTTTGCAAATTACAGTGTCTGGAGACTAGACACCTGCGAGGTGATCTGATTGAGGTGATTAAAGCCTTGAATGGTTTGAGCATGCTCAATGCCGATGGGATTCTTCCTCTTGCTCAGAATAATCGCCTGAGAGGGCATAAATTAAAACTGAGGAAGACAGTTGTCCGATAGATGTGCGGAAGTTTGCCTTTAGCCAGCAGGTGGTTGATTGCTGGAACAAACTTCCATCTGTCGTAGAAGTTGATAGCTTAAACAGATTCAAGACAAAACTATACAAACATACGGAGCGAGTGGATGGGTGAAATGAGAAGGGTGTGTGTGTGTGTTTTTTTGGCTGATGCTATATAGGCTTGCTTTCTTGCATCATGTGTCCTTGCTAACTGATGAAGTTACCAGTGGCAATTCTAAATGGTAGCATTCAGGGATGTTATACAATGCTTACTACACCAACTAAGAAATTCATTCAAGGCACAGACCTAATGGATATCAGATGAATTGATGAGAGTTATAGCTTGTTGTTGTTGTTGGGAGCATTAGCAACTAAGGTCATATTGCTCCGGGGATATGCAATGGTCATTCCCTGACCTTTCCGCATCCTCCGTATTTGGTGGTCATGGGCTCAAACACCAGTCTCATCAAGAAGCGTGTGCTACGCATTGCTGCTCCTGCCCACCTGGTTACGGAGGCACCTAGACTCGTAGCAGTGAAGAAAAATGCATGGGATGCAAATAAATTATAAGCTGACAGAGATGTCTACAGTAGATATAAACTAGTCTGCAATAAAGTCACAAAGGACATTAGGCAAGCTAAGGCAGATTACGGTATGAATGGATTAATTGCTGATAATCCTGTTCAGGTTGCAAACAAACTGATTGAGTATTCTGAATTTACACTAAGAAGAAGTATATTTTAGGGATGCAGATGACAGAGTCAAATTCAGGAAGGGAGCTAAATGATTTTGTGATAACTGAGAGGAAAGTGGATAAGATATTGTTCAAGGGAAATGTAATAAAGGGACCTGGAGTGGTTAGGATCTATCTAGTTATATTAATGGAGGCAGCAAAAGAGACAAGCAAACCTTTAGCCACCATGTTTATAAGAGCAGGTCTGGATTCCTTCGTCAGGAATCCGGAAATTCTTTGTGAATAAAGATTCTATTAAATAAAATTAAAAGATAATCCTGAGATTGTGGTGGGATTTTTATTTTATTTTTTTGTTAGCGCACCGTCTTCTGTGGCCATACCTTTATGTGTTCTAACTATGGAGGAAGCACCATCAGTGGCACAGGATACTAAATTTTCCAAACTTGTTTTTCATCAAACCATGTTTTTAGAGCAGCAAAAATGGATGTGCCAGTACAGTCAGTTTCTATAGATTTTACAAACATCTCTTCTTGCAATTTACAATCATCGAAATAACAGCTTGCCATTAGAAGGACATTTTTGTCAGTAACTGTGGATTCATCAATCTGAATAAAAAATTTTCTTGTTTTTAGCTTGTCAATTAGCCACTCTTCAATATTAACTGACATCTCATTGATTTGTCTTCGAATTGAATCATTGCTCAATGGCAATGCTTTTAAAATACTGGAAGGATTTTGATGCATCACTGTTGAAATTACAGTTTCTAATGTAGGTTGCATAACAGTCACAGCAACTGTATGAGCACTACCAATTTTTGCAATGATTTCTTCAATTTTATAAGATGCAATCATTCCATCGTCATTTGCTTGTGTGTTCTTCTTAAATAAGGAAGTAACAATTACATTGCTCAAAATTCTGTTTTAAAATTTTTAAATATTCAATATGTTTACCAACTTTATCAGGATGTTTCCTTTTTAAGTGATCTAAAAGGCTTGATAGTTTTATAGCCTCATTTGAAAATAGAACTATTACACATAAGACACATGGGCTGTCTTGAATCATATGGGCTTTCAATAACACCATAAGCTAGATATTCATCCAGATACTGTTGACACTTTTTACACATTTTTTTTTCAGCATTGACATGATTAATGATGGGCTGAATAACTACAAAGAATTAAATAATAAAATATAAACTATTTTTATTTAACTTTCATAGCCCATGTCACTCACAAAAGTACTGTGGATCAAAAATAAACAACTTCCACAAGGAAACAATAAATCAATACTGATTGTCGCTTAAAAAGTAGAAACCATATACAAACATTTCCTCATCCCATCCATGCCTCATATTGACCAATGAAACAAACGAATAAATAAATAAACCATGCCCACCAAGCCAATTCCAAAGTCACAGCTGTCAGAAAGGCACAAACGTCAAGGATTGCAGAGACATTACCTCTGAAAGCACTTAAGAATTTAATGCCTATGAAAAGCAAAGGCGGTTGAATTAAATCATGCCCACTATCTTCCTTTTATTCAAATTTCTCACTCGCTCCTAATATAATATACCTATATGTTAAAAATCAGTTGTCTCAGGGGAAAAGAAAACCCAATGAAAGAAATTAAATATTAAGGAATAAGATGTCATCAGGTAGAAATGAACTTTGAACAGCCACAAACCATTGTAATACACATGATTCTTTTGCCCCCCTTGGGAGCGATATCATCACCGCTGAGAACCCCTGGTTTAGAGTTATGGTTGCTCTTATTTCTGATCTTGAATGATATTGATGAGGAAATAATAGGTACGATGTTAAAATCTGCAGATGATAGATGCAAGGTTCAGGAGGGTAATTAACAATGCAAATCAAGCTGAGGGTCTTCAGAATGATGTGGAGTGATTTCAAAGAGGGTTACAGAAATGAAAATTACATTTTCATGCTGTCAAATAAGGTTCTACATCTGGTAAATAACAACTCAAGAATAACTTATACACTAGGTGGGGTAAAGATAAAGAGTATAAATGAAAAGAGGCTTGGAGGTAATGATACAACCACACACGAAGGTTAACGTGCTACTTCATGCAGATCTAGACGAACTAAACAGATGGGCAAAAATGGCAAACTGGTTTAACAATGATGAATGCAAATAATGTGTTTGCATAGTAATAACCCCAGAATAATGTACCGCTTGAGTAGCACCAAACTCAAGGTAGTTAGCTGATAAGAAAAAACATCTAGCGTTCATTATACAGTCTGATATGAAGTTCTCCAAGAACTACAGAAAAGCTGATAGAAGAGTTTATGAGGTTCTGTCAGTGATACACAGCAACTTGGACAAAGAAGTGATTATCTCATTGTATAAAACAATGGTTAGGTTACATCCTGAATACTGCTTACAGGTCGGGAAACTTCCTTTCAGGAAGGACACATCTGCCGGACAGTGTTCAGATAAGCAACAAGATTTTGGAATGCAAAATGATATTCTTACCAGGAAAGACTGGAGTTCTGTAAATTCTAGCATCTGGAACCTAGGCATCTGTGTGGTGGCCTAACCGAAGTGTTTAAGGCTTTAAAGGAGATTAGGAAAGAAAATGCCGATAAAGTCTTACTCTTTCTTAAATTACACACTAGAAACAAAATGAAAAAGGACGGTGGCAAAACAGATGAGCAAAAATTTTCCTTCAGCTAGAAAGTATTTGATTATCAGAATAAACTGTCACCCAAAGTTGTGGAAACAGGAAAATGATTTTTTTTTTTTTTTTTTTTTGCCAATGCTGTAAAGCCTACTTATGCAAAGTGGAGGAGAAATTGTTGAAGGTAAACAAAAAAAAAAGGCACCTGGGGTGGATGGGATCTATCCAGTTATATCAGAGGTGGCATTAGAAGCAAGCAAACCCTTAGCCATAATTATGAGAGCATCCTTGAACTCGAGGGAAGTCCCTACAGACCTGTTAGTTTAACTTCTGTTCCGGAGAAAATAATGGAGTCACTTGTTAAAGAAACATTGCAGAATCATCTAAACAAGGCTGCAGTAATAATTCAGACACAGCATGGGTTTGTGATTAACAAATTTGATTGGATACTATGATGTGGTTACAAAGGAACAGGATGCAAAAAATAATTTTGATATTGTATACTTGGATTTCAGGAAAGCTTTTGATACTGTTGTGCATGGAAGACTACAGTACAAATTGGAGCAGTATGGTATTAAAGGCAAGTTGCTATAATGGATAAAAGGGTGACTGAGTGGGAGAAAGCAGAGTGGTAATCAATGGAGGCTGCTCTCCATGGACTAATGCTATTAGTGGAGTCCCGCAGTGTTCAGTGTTGGGCCGACTGTTGTTTTGTATATTTATGAATGATATTGATGAAGGTATATCAGGCTTAATGCGAAGTTTGCAGATAACACAAAGGTTGGCATGGTAGTTAATGTCAGTAATGGCAGTGTGCTACTCCAACAGGATCTAGAAGTTGGGCAGATGGTCCAAGAAGTGGCATCTCAAGTTTAACATTGACAAATGCAAAGTACTACATATGGGTAGAAGTAATCCCAGAGAAAAGTACCAACTGTGTGGTACTACACTTATGGTGGTAGAAAATGAAAAAGACCTGGGAGTAATTGGGCAGTGAGATACAAAGTTTTGTGAGCAGTGCAGACAGGCTGTCAGAGCAGGTCATGGGGTATTGTCAATGATATACAGGAATTTTGCTAGTAGGGAAAAGGTGGTGATTATCCCTTTGTATAAGGCAATGGTCAGGCTCATTTTAGGAAGGATGTAGAGTTGATTGAGCAAGTTGTTGTTGTTGTTGTTATTTGGTTTTTAGGAGTATTAGCAACTAAGGCCATATTGCTCCGGGGATATGCGGTGGTCATTCCCCGACTTTTCCGCATCCTCCGTATTTGGTGGTCACGGGCTCAAACCCTGATCTAATCAAGAAGCAAGTGCTATGCACTGCTGCTCCTGCCCACCTGGCTACGGAGGCACCAGCTCGCTTGAGCAAGTACAGAAAAGGGCAACAAGATTGGTGAGGGGGTCCTCTTAAGCTTTGCAAATTGCAGTGTCTGGAGACTAGGCACCTGCGAGACGATCTGTATAAGACCTTGAATAGGTTGAGCAGGTTCAATTCTTATGGGATTCTTCCTCTTGCTCAGATTATGAACCTGAGGGACAATAAATTCAAATTGAGGAAAAACAGTTATAAAATAGATGTGCAGAAATTTGCCTTTAGCCAGTGGGTAGTTGATTGCTGGAACAAACCTTTAGAAGGAATGTTCATGTGCAATTTTTTTTTTTTTTTTTTTTTTTGGGCTGATGCTAAATAAGCTTGCTTTCTTGCATCACATGCCTCTATTACTTCCTTACATCATTTTTCAATATAAACATTATTAACATGTTTTTAATGCATCAAATAGTCAAGCAATAGTGTTTGCTTAACTATTTTGGTGATGCAAGAACTAGTGCTAATATATTTTATTTATAGTGCTAATGGTGTTAGGTGGGTTGTGGGAATATTCACACAAAGGAACACTTATAAATTGTCTACATACCTTCAATTTTTCCATTTCTGTTTTGGCTGCCTGTCGAGCTTTTCCTATTGCACAACCATAATATCCCTTTTAAAAAAAGTATGTCTTTAATTTGAGCATGTCAAGTTTTATTAAAACAAAAGCAAAAAGAAAAAAATTCTTACAATTAGTATGCTTAATTATTTATAAAAGGAATTTTATTAATTTTTTATTAATTTTATTAATAATTTTAATAAATAATTTTATTATTTATATAATAAAAGGAAAAATAATTTAAAAGGTTATATGATATTTTTGGACCTGATGATAAAATCCCAAAGTGGGTTTCAAAATAGTGCCTACTAAGTAATTTGATGGACAAACTGGAAATAACCAAGTGTTGAAAAAATTCTTGTATTTAGTATTCAGTAAATTGATTAATTCAAGTAGTGTAACTGTGTTTCCTTAAATAATAATAATTGGTAATAACATTGCCACACAATGCCTCTAACTCAATATATTGTACATTATTTTAATAATCAGGAAAATGGAATGAATACTGTCATGTGAAACATTTCTATATTTACATTTAATTGTTACTTATATGTATTTTGTGTGCTGAATCCATTGTGTTAATATTTTGGTAGCAAAAAGATCTAAACCTCCCAAACACTTCCTAGTTCATTTCACAAATATACATGGTCTCAATTCTAATCTCAATGATGTCCATTTCCACTTGCAGTCTGCCAAACCCCATGTACTTTTTCTGACAGAATCTCAGTTATCAGTTGATTCAACTACTGCTCATCTCAGTTGCCCAAATTATTCGCTGTATGATTCCTTTCGCACAAAGGTGGTACTTGTGCATATGTCTGTTCCGATATTCCGTCAGAGACTTGTTAATTTGGAATCTCCTCTTTTCGATCTTCTATGGCTTAAAATCTCTCTACCTCATTGTGTCAAATTCATCTGTTGTCTCTACTGTTCTCCTAACTCCACTAATCACTTGGAGCTCTTTGACTTCCTCTCTTTGCAACTTGACTTTCTCCAGTCCAAAGTGAGGTAATTTTCTCACTGTTTTGGGTCATTGTTTGAGTAAAAGACTCAAACAATGATGACAAACAGTAGGACCTACAACTGAACCGTGCCTTGCTGGAGGGACTCAGTCTATGAGAAGACACTCATAATGAAAATGGCTCTCAAAAATGTATTCAGAGATCATCCCAACAGAATATCCACAGGTCTGAGGTCACAAATTGTGACCATATTCCACAAAATGGAAACAATACTCAATGACACATATGTAGAGAACGAGACAGCTGTTGCATGGCTGCAAACCTATATAGAATGCGGGGAAAACCAATGTCACAGCGCACCCCGACATACTCAGAAGTGCTGAGGATCCCAAAAGAAACCGAAACACAACTAACTACAGAGATGCACCAGAAGAAGAAAGCGCTGTTACCGACACCAAATTTGGTGATACTCCGACCAAAGGAGTCAGGCAAGATCCCCACAAGCGAGGTACTAAAAACAAAAATAATCAATAATATGAGGGAGGACCTCAGGGAAACAAGAATAAAACGCATATGAAAAATGAGAGACATAGGATTAGTGATCGAGACAGAGACCAGACAAGAAGTGCAGAGCATCATGGATAACCCAAAGATTGATGCCCTTGGCTTAGCAGCACAACCACCCAAAAGGAAGGGGCCAGCAATTTTAATTTATGACGTCAATCCAGAAGTCACAGCTGAACAACTGGCCAAAGAAATCTACAAAGAGAAATACTGGGCAAGGAAACACATGACGTAATAATCCCAAAGTTTCGTATCAAAGCAAGAGGGGGGGAATAAATAACAACTGGAGTGTGGACCTCATTCTGGAGGACTGGCAAGTCCTGAAGGATAGACCAGGGTTGTACATTGAGTGGGGCAGTTTCTGTTTTCGGGAACGAGTGGCAGTTCCAAAATGCTTTAGATGCTGCAAGTTCGGCCACTGCGCAGAGAAGGGACACAACTTTAAGGACTGCCCGCATAAAGACAGAGAAGCCACCTAAGTAAACTATAAGACAATGAAAATGGAACATGCGCATTCAATCAGGGACCCCACGTGCCCAATGTACCTAAAGGAAAAGAGCATATACAGTGAAACTTCCTTTTAACGGACAGCCACGGGGAACGAAAATGTGTCCGTTAAAGAGAAGTGTCCACTAACAAGAAGTCTGAGGGAGAAAAAAAAAAAGAAAGAAAGAAAAATTGTTAAACGTTTAATGTAAAATTAAATTAAAATATATACAGATTTTGAACAATATTTTTGTAAATAATATACAATTACATACACAAGATGTTGTTGTTGTTGTTAAATTTGTTGGTGCATCAGCAACTTAGGCTATAATGCACTACACACATACACAAGAGATAAAGAAAATCGTTAAACATTTAATGTAAAATTAAATTAAATTATTACAGATTTTGCACAATATTTTTGTAAATAATATACATACAATTGTGCTACGCATATTATGACTTTATCTTAAGAAAAATACATACAGTAATCACTTATTTTCTTCTGCACCTTCTTCCGGCTGATAATTTTGTTTTCAACATTTGTTTGGAGTGAAGAAACCATTGAAAGTCCTTCAGTATCTTCTTCAGCGGTGAAAAAAATTTTTAAACGATTGATTTGTATGAGCGCTTCTTCTATTTTCATCGGTGGTTCGTCGTTAATATGTTCTTCGACATAATGACCTCCTTCCATTTCTTCATCCTCACGAGGAACTTCTTGAAAAATATCGATGATAATGTCGTTGATATCTAGAGCACCATCTTCTGTAGTGAGGTTTGAGTTTATATCTTTGTAGCCAGGGTCACTTGTAGCGGAAGTATCGTACATTATCAATAGATGTTGAAGTTCTTGTTCTTCTTGGTGCTCCACATTGCTGTTCACAACTTCAATTTTTGCGTTTGAGAAGCCAAACTTTACAAAACAGTTCATGACAGTTTGTTTTCTAATTGCATTTACTGAAGAGGAAATCCATTGAATCGCATCTAGGATGCTGATTTTCTTTGCAAGGTCATTCGCACATGTTACATCGTTCATGTTTGCAATGAGATGTCTTAAAACACGTTTTCTGTAGTGAAGTTTAAAATTTTTTATTATCCCTTGATCCAAGGGCTGACACTGCAGATGTGTTTGGTGGCAGAAAAACGATTTGAATGTTGGACAATTCAATGTGCGGGTGAGATGCAGCATTATCCATGAAAAGAATAATTTTTCTGTTTTGACGAATCATGTTTTGGTTAAAGTGACTTATCCATTCGCTCATGATATCTCGTGTCATCCACGCTTTTTTATTAGACTTCCAGTCAACATCCAAAAGATTCAACTTTATGCCCTTGAAACAACGAGGATTTTGTGGGTTTCCTATAAAAAGAGGTTGTTCAAAGTCTCCCAGCATATTTGTACACAATAGTACAGTCAAGCGTTCCTTAGAAATTTTTCCGCCCCGGCACTTTTCGTTTTTTAGACTCATTGTTTTTTCAGGAAGAGCTTTAAAAAAACAACCCTGTTTCGTCTCAGTTGTAAATATCCTTAGCTTCAAAATCACGACATAAATCTTCCAATTTGACGGTCCACTCTGTTACAACCCCAGTATCAACAGATCCACCTTCACCACTTACGGTTTTCCAAGAAATTTTATGCCGAGTTTTGAACTTGTCTAGCCATCCCACAGAAGCTTTGAACTCATTTACTCCCATAGATTTCGCAATCTCCAAAGCCTTTTCCCTAATAATAAGCCTATTAATGGGAATTTTTTTAGCACGTGCACGACAAATTTGAAGTCCAACAGTTTTCGGGAATGATTTTTGAACCTGATCATTTCCGTGTTGCCAAAATTGTTTGAGCAGTTCATTTTTTTTCTTTAGGATGTCGCTTACCTGCGTCTTCCCGATTTAGAATTTTGCAGCGAGATTGCGAACACTATTTTTTTGCCGATCATACGCATTAATGAATTTGACTTTATCTTTTAAAGTTAAATGTTTACGAGAAGACATTATGCACTTCATACGACACTGAACAAAACTCAAAATTGAAACGACGAAAGGCCGACCATATTTCTCCCCCCTGCACACACCGAATTCATCAGAAGTTTTACACGTGCCTTAAAATTCTTGAAAAAGGGTTTAGAACCATGATGTAAACCTTGATAAAATTCAGAGAATCGGAAATAGAAAATAAACACACGATTGGGGCAATACGTGGAAGAAACATTCCTAGAAAAAGGGCTGTGAGCTCGCCTGCTGTCCGTTATGGGGAGATCAAATTAAGTGCTAATCTAAACGAAACAGTGCAGATTGCCTGTCCGCGTCCGTTACAGAGAATGTCCGCTAGACAGAAGCTGCAAACACGTTAAAACCAATGGAAGTGAGTTGGGGAATTTGAAAATGTCCGTTGTAGAGAGAGAGATGTCTGTTAATGAGAGGTGTCCGTTAGGAGAAGTTTCACTGTACTAGAACAGGATCGATTATGGGGACAAGAATTAAAAAATACAACACAACAATGATAAGATAATTCAGACAAATGCCCAATGAGCAAAAACAGTGGCAGACCAAATCAGGGTCGAGGCTGACAAGGAAAACACCGACGTAATAATACTGCAGCCACACATTCACACAAAGTGGGTAGTGGGGTGCCCACTGCAATATAAAACTATCCACATGGAGGAGGATACTTCATGAGTAGCGATCCTAGTCAGAAACACTAACATCACTGCAACAAAAATAAGCCAACTGTGCATATGCCCAACTTATAACAGCACTGGGCTCCTATGTAGTGGCCCTCTATAGCAGGCCAGGACAGGGCATAGAGATCACAATAAACTACCTGTGTCACCTCCAGAACACACTGCCACCCCCCACTATGGCACAGCTGTTGGGTTTTTAGGAGCATTAGCAACTAAGGCCATATTGCTCTGGGGATATGCGGTGGTCATTCCCTGACCTTTCCGCATTCTCCATATTTGGTGCTATGGCGCAGCGCCACTGCTGATAGAAGAGGAACTACAAATGGACAGATACTGGAAAACTACATGATAGGATTCCACTTTACTGTACTGAATCAACCACACCACCTGCCAACATTCTGCAACACCCTCTGGGAGGCCACTATCAACATCACCCTAGCAACTAGGAACCTGGCGAACCAATTGGCTGACTGGAGGGTGGAGGAAGCATGGACCACCTCGGACCATCGAGTCATTACCTATAAGATAACAAAAACGCCAACTAGGGCAACAACGGTGAAGCAAATACACTACAGATATACAGTTGCCAAAGCAGACTGGTCCAATACAAAGAGCTATTAGCTCTTTGTATTGGACTTTGTATTACACTGTACTAGCAACAGCAGTTAAGAACAAACCTCAGTCTCTGCACCCATGGAACAACCCGGGACATTGCCACCCTCCAGTGGCAAATGAACAAAGCAAGGAAAGAGGGCTCGAAGAACATAGCCACCAAGTGAGGTCGAAGCCCTGAGACAGACATAGGCAAATTCGAAACAGATATACTGATGCCATAAAAATAAGTAAAAGGCACTCTTGGGAGCTTTTGGTATCCACTGCAGGCAACACTGACCCCTGGGGGCTTTGTGTATAGGGTAACCACCAATAAGGTAGTGGTGGTCACCACCACCAAGACCTGGGAGCAGTTGATGAACAACATACTCGACACAATCTTTCAAAAACCAAACCAGCCCCGCCGGCACAGCAGTAGATATGCGAGAGCAACATCAACTGAGCCCCTCTTTACACTGGAAGAACTCAGTGAGGCCACTACTGAGTTCTTCATAAGAAATGTAAAATTCCCTGGCCTTGACTATGAGCTGCACCTTCTCCGTACACTATACAATAGATGGCTGGAAACAGGACTTTTTCCAACAGCATGGAAAACAGCTAATCTAAAATTAATTCTGAAAAACCCTACTAAAAATTCGGAGGCCTACTGACTCATCGCACTGCTCCCAGTGGCAAGTAAACTGTTTGAAAGGCTACTTCATGCGAGAATTATAACGAACTATGAAGCAGCAGGCCTCCACGCAGGTAACCAGTATGGCTTTAGACCAGGGGTCCTCAAATGTCGACGCACTGGGGTATCTGCTCAGAATTGCACAGTACTGCAGTTGAAAGTATTTACTGCTCATCTCTGTTGACTTTGCCGGGGCGTTTCACTCACTTTGGTGGCCAAGCGTCTTGGCAAGGTTGCAGGAGGCTGGGGTGCTGCTCAACCTGTACAAAGCCACACAAAACTAACTAATGCAAAGAGTGGAGATCAATGTACACTACCAAAGAATCAAAAGAGAAGTACACAGAGGATGTCCGCAGGGGTCGGTGTTGGGGCTGCTCCTGTGGAACATGGTCCTAGATGAGTTCCTGAAGATGGATCTGGGACCTGTGGGGGTGCTCGCCTTTGCTGATGACCTCACACTGACAGTGGAGGTGGACTCCAGGGCTGAACTGGAAGCACTGGAAAATCAAGCACTGCAGCAGTTACAGCAATGGGCATCAAAGAACCAGCTAAGAATATCGCCAGACAAAACCTCATTAATCCTCCTCAAAGGGACCTTAAATCTGCGACAGCCCCGGAAAATCAAAACCAATAATGTAACTATCAAGTTCATAAATCAATTGAAGTACTTGAGCGTTATCTTGGATAACAACTTAACGTCCAGCTGCACTTGAAATATATAAGGAAAAAAATTAGAGGATACTCCGGGCTGGTAGCTAGAATCACAAGGAAAGACTGGGGACTAAAGGAAAAATCTTCGTGCTATATTACAAAACAACCTTCTTACCGGCAATCACCTACGTCGCCGCAGTGTGGTTCCAAAAAAAACAGCACTGGCAGTAAACAAAAGAATACTAGAAATGACCCACAGGACCATACTTCTAAGAACAATGTGTGTTTGCAGCACAGTTAATACCCCAGCTATACAGGCAATAGCCGATGTGCTCCTGCTAGATTTGGAGGCTGTTCGGGCAGGACTGCTGTTCTTGTTAGCTAGGGGAGTGGCTGCCACTCATCAGGGCTATATGACTGATCCGATGGGAAACCTGAAAAATGAGAAAGTAAGACTACAGAACCACCTTTTAAACCTTTGGCAGTCGAGATGAATGGAGACCACCAAGGGCAAAATAAAGAAATTCATAATGGATCTCCGAAAAATATATCTAAACCAACTAGCCTGGTACTTCCCGGGATACCATTTGACTTCCCTGATAACTGGACATGGACCCTACAATGAAAAGCTGTACAGATTAGGACTCATCGACGACCCCAACTGTACATGTGGTGAAATGGAGACCCGGAATTACCTTTATAGACACGGAGGACGAATACAGAGCAATATCTCAAGTTGCACAGGACCTCTTCATCAGGAGAAAGACCCTGATCATCATCTGTGATTGACTGCACCACCATTGAGACAGAAACCAGATTCCATCCTGAACACCAGACAGGACAGCACAAGGACCAAAATCAAAGATGAGGAATACGAGGATGGGGCTTGCCCCATGTGTGACAAACCTGAAATTAGAAATGCAGCAGCTGCTGCCAACAGCCATACGGTGAACTAAAGAGAGCACTCTCACGCTCTTCATCCTTTAATCCAAACTCCCTGGGGGAGGATCTTTTGTCCCCTCCCACTCCCTTCTTGCTTTCCTCCTGGTGGGGCATGAGCATGCCCCACTGAAAGCTGAGGCCACCTACCCTATTGGCCCCAGCCTTCTGCCTCCCCTCCCTTTCTATCTACACGCCAGCGAAAGCTCCACACACCAAAAATTAAATATGACTAAATTATTTTACGCTCATAACTCAACCTAGCAACTCAAGCGACACTATCCCTATGCCAATGCAAAATAAAGATGCATTTATATATATATATATTTTTATATGTATATACAAATAAATTAGAATGAGAGTAAAAAGATAAATAAAATATAAAATAATGCCAGCAGTATGGCAAGACAAGAGCGAAAAAGTCGAAATTAAACTTAAGAATCAAACGAAACAGGGAGGGAAGAGAGGGATAACAAGAGTAAAAATATTGCAGCAGAAAATCTCTAAAGATAATTTAGAACATCTAATTATAAGAATAAATAATAATTCATTAAATTTTGAAAGCCAATTAAAATAGAAATTTAACCGCACCTCCTCTGACGGGCACCAGGTCCAAATTTACGTGAAATATCACCAACAGAGATCTAGACCACTACAGTAAAATAAAACAAAAATAAACCAAAAAATAGACTGACCATTATGCCCCATCTCAACAGAGGACCACAAGGCCAATAATGGTCAGGGAATCGCTGCATTACGATCGCTAGACAAATTGCCACAAAGGCGATTTGTCTAGCGATCAAAACAAAGGTGAGTCGATCGGAAGATCAGTCCACCACCCGATCCATAGAAGTAAGAGCACTGCTGTTCTTTTTCATAATTTTGGTGGATGACCTCTGAAGAAGACACAAAACTTATGAAAGATACTGCAATGCTATTTCTACCTTGGTCATTGTTTTTTCAAAATTTGCATTTCGTTCTTTTCTTTTCATTTTATTTCGTTACACTTTTTTCTTTTCCTTTCTTCCACCCTTTGTTCAACACATGTATCGCTCCCAGGGTACACCGTATTTTCATTAGTAGTATTAGTTAAATTCGATACTTATATGTATACTTTGGGGCAGCGTCTTTGGCACCCAGCGGCTAAATGACCAGATGAACAAACAGTATATGACACCACACATGAACAGTTCCAACACACTTTTAAATTTCTGGCATTTCCTAGCGAACTGGTTCACCTACAATGTAAGCATCGTGGAGATGGGGAGGAATCTCTGGTGCTGTATGACAACAACACACTTTACGCTTCTGCAATCGTTATGAATTTATAAAAATTACTATTGCAACGGTTTACGATTTGCATATATTTATTAATAAAATAATTTAAATAATACAATGAATATAATAAAACAAAAATATCAAAGAAAAAACTTACAAATATTCATTTATATCTACATAGAATTTAATTCTCTAAAAATGCAAAGAAAGTACATATAACTACAAAGAAATTAGAAAACAGATATTTTATATCCTGATTTTTCCAAATATCTGTTGATATTTCAACAGATATTTGAAAAATTTTGTTTGTCCTGCAGTGCTAACCACTGGAGGACAAACCAAAAAGCTCAGAGGTGTGACATTACAAAACAGGCCACACTTTATAGAAGTTTGTAATTGGATTAATCTGTTATTTTCGAAATTTGTAAAGTGGTTCTTCCCTGATATTTTTTTCCATAAATGATTATAAATCCCAAATTTATAATTTTTTTCACTCTCACAAAATAATAAAAATTTCTGGAATCATAAGTAGCACGTACAAAGATAATGGAGTATTTCTTTTAATAAAATTTTTATTTTTATTTTGAACAAAGAACACAAGTTGACCAGAAGCTATTATCTGTGTTGGGAATGCGCCTTAATCTTTTGACTGGCTATAGACAGCAGCTGACCAGCATGACTTCTCAATATGTGGGATATGTGGCTGCATACGTCTTACGTTCCGCTTACATTGCGGAACGGTAATCCCTTTAACCCTTAATTCGCGCTTTCTAATTTCTTAAATTGCCTAAAGGCCAGAGGTGGAAACAAAGCATACAAAGTTAAGCCTCTCATAATCCGTTCGTTATGTGGAAATTTTCTTTGTTATATGAAAACTTTTAAATGTAATTACCAAAAGGAATTCAAAAAATTCGCTATAAAGAAGTTTGTTAAACACAGGTTCGACTGTAATTAAATCAAAAATGAAGCAATTTTAAAATATATCATTGGTCTGATGTGCCCTTAAATTCCTGCACCTGGAGCTGGCGCCCCACTCTAGTTCTGGCTCTGCCCGGTTATAGGGATTGAAGGCACACATTAACAGTGGTCATATGTTTAAATGGAAGTCTTACTCCCACACACTGCTTGGCTGCTCACTGAGACAAACTGACATTATTCACAGGTTGGCACATATGCTAATAGAGACCATCCACCAGCTAGTGAGAAGCCAGTAACCTTTGAAACAGCTGACCTGGGCCCTGGAAGTGTCTCAGATTTTTAAATGTATAGTGAATTCAACTTCAAAGATAATGCTTTACAATTTAAAAATATATTAGTGGCTAAGGCAGAACTATGGATAAGAATATTTGTCATTAAGCTGAATATAAACCTAAGCCTTTCTTTCCCGATATTTGGCCTTTAGTGATTCCAATGATCAAAAATTTAATACAGTAAAGCATGTGAACTTTATTTCATCTCTTCACTGTTATCATATAACCAGTGTTGCCAACTGCCCATAAATTTACAAATGTTCTTTAAAAAAATTAAGTTATTTTTTTGTAATATATACACACATCTTTTTATACAAGTATTCATTTTGATATCTCAGTTAAAATTAAAATTTCTCTGTGGAATCATTCTTTTAACATATAAATCAAAAAGTTAAGAAAACAAACAGCTGTTGTGGCAGACTTGTTTCATACTGCACACTTCTGACATGTTGGATTGTGCAATGCACTTGACTGACAAGGGAAGTGCCACAGTTAAGGACATGAATTGGACCAAGCTTTTGCAATCAAGTGAAGTTTATTAACACAAAAATGTTTTTTTGGAATTAAGTACCAATATGCTTTAAGCTTCATGGTCTAGATGATACAGTCAAGCACCACACCCAAAACACGTCAATGGATAGGTTTGAGTGTGGAGACTGAATGGAATTGTAGTGAATGGTACTAAGGATTATGCAGCAAGATTAATCACTTCATTGCACTTTCTGCCACTGTTCTAGAGCCTGTAAATGTCAGGAATTACACTACTCCATTTCACATTTGTGAATGATATTGGGCTTATGTGCAGCTGGCCTAGCAGTGAAAGTGCTATGTAGCTGCCCATAGATGGATGACACACTGACAGAGGTTCCCGTGCCTTCTTGGAACTTATGGTTTGCCAATTCTGTGACTTTGAGGCTGTCCAGACCTCTTTCATTTAGGTATCACCAACGGTCTTCCATCTTTAAATGCCATCCACTACAATGGATTTTAAGGGGTTGAAATAAATTGTAGTTGCATGCACAGAACAGTTATTGATGTAACATCCATCCACCATCTTGCATTGAAAGTCTAAGTTCCAATTGATGACTAGTACGATCTCCTAATATACTGCAGCTGCACAGGCAGATCCACAAGATTTATAACATGTTCTCCAATGTACACATATCAGCTCGGTGATATGAACAAATAGGAACTTTTGGCACAATACACAATATTTGTGAATGGGAGTCCAAATACTTTTGATTATATAGCGTATACAATTAAAGATACAGTGGATGCTAGAATTATATGCAGTTATCAGTAAACATTGTTTAAATTTATTTTAAAATTAGATTAAAACAACCTGTTCAATTTTGTTTGTATTTTTGATTATGAGATTTATGAAAGAAAAAAAAGTTGTAAAAATATCCACTCTTAATCTTATAAAGTATACTAAGTGATAATGTTTACATGCAGAATATGAGTAGGTTAAAAAACTCTTAAACTTATTTAAAGCAAATTTATATAAAACAAAACTATTGTAAACTTACCCATGATATACCAGACGGATCAATGCAATGCAACTGAGGACCATCTGCTTCATATGATGCCATGATTACACTGCAACCAAAAGGTCTCACTGCACTATACAGAGTATAAGCATGCATGTACATAGCAACCCTATCCTTCAGATACTGAAATATACAGTAAATCAAAAATTAAAAATTATTTTACTAATAAACAAGTAACTTAAAAGTATTGAGAACTGTTAACTTTCAAAATCAAGTAGGTTAATATATGAAGTACATTATATTTCCAGACTATTCCAATTTTTTTTTCTTAAATTAAATGTGTTTTTCTTTTTTTCTGTGATTAAGAGAAATGGAAAATATTGTTATCTCCTTATCAATTAATTATATATCAACATGTTAGGTGATTTGTTATTTGGTTTTTAGGAGCATTAGCAACTAAGGCCATATTGCTCCGGGATATGCGGTGGTCATTCCCTGACCTTTCCGCATTCTCCGTATTTGGTGGTGACGGGCTCGAACCCTGGTCTAATCAAGAAGCGTGTGCTATGCACTGCTGCTCCTTCCCACCTGGCTAAGGAGGCGCCCCCCCATGTTAGGTGATGTATGCATTATTGCTTTCTTAATAATGTAAGCGTAATTTGTGTTCCTCACTATTAATACTTATTTGATTTCCCCCCCCCCCTGTGATTCACAGAAGTGAAAAGTAAAAAAAAAAATAAAAAATAAAAAATAACCTTTCTCCATTTAATTAATAATTAATTAATTATTATTATTAATAATTAATATATATATATATACAATATAACAGTTTTCATTTCACTACACATACCACAATATAATATTTTCAATGTTTTTAACGAACTTATTTTCCTCGATTATTAAAGAACTTAAATAACACATTTCATAGTACTTCTCTGATTAACTATGTTCTAACCTTGCTTGACACTGTTTTTCTTGGTCTGCCTCTCTAGGACTTACCATTCATACTCTTTTTCTGCTTTGAATGTCTGTCTTGCTATCTCCCTTCTGCTATCCTATCTAAATGTCTATATACCATCTTAATGTGGCTTCACTTAGAAGACTGAATTTTGGCTAACCCAGGCTTTTCCCCCACTCCCTATTTCCTCATTACCAGTGCCTCCAATTTGTAGTTCCATTTATTTTTCAGGAAACTATAATTTCTATAATTCTACTTTTTGATTAATACCTTAATTTCTTATCTACCTCTCACTTCCACAGGTTAAAATGGACTTAAATTCTGTTATATACAGGTAATTTCGTCTTTTGGCTAATTCCTATTTTGATTCAGATTTATTTTAGAAGAAAAAAAAAAAAAAAAAAAAAAAAAAAAAGTATCATAATATAACAGAAATTTTTCTTCATCCAATGTTGTAACATGGGTAGTTTGAATAATAAAAAATAATTGGACAAATTGTTAAATGGGATGGGGTAAGTAAAGTAGTCTTTTTAATTTTGACCAGTGCTGTATAAGCTTACTTCCTTGCATCAGTTTGGCAATACTATTGATAATAATATTAAGTTAACCGACTTCCTACACTTCTTGCTTTACTTATTCTGTTATTTCCATGTCTAATCTTCTACCTTTTGATGGTCGTCCTTGAAACTAAGATTTCAGCTTGCCTCTCTGTGCTCCTGATTCTGCTATGTGAATGACAGTTTATTTTAATTCAGGTCAGCCGAGAGGACCATGCATTAACACGCACATCAATTCATTTGAACTGAACATTCAGTTTGCACTGGTAAAGTAAAGTAAATTCTTCCCTTCTCTTTCCTAGACGTTTTAGTTAGGTGCACTGGCTTCTACATTGACTCTTTCATGTACAGGAAACCAATGTGTGCAGGCTGATTCATACATTTTGCCACAGCCCATGCATATGCACATAAGGTTTCCACTACTCATGAATTATCACACTGCACCTGGTCCCACTGCAACACAACAACATGCAGACAAGAGATCATTCATGTAAAGATGTTCTCACAAATATGGCTTCACCAAGATGATACTGGAGAGGTTCAGTTCCCTGTTCACCTTGCCTCACTCGCATTCCTATGTTCCTACCACCATCAGTCACAGCATTCATCCCTTCTATCCAGGCCTTTCTTATATCATCAACCAGATTTTGCAAGTGATGGGTATCCAGTGTGCCTAACTTCTAGCCCCTAATATTTTGTCAGTGGTCTTATAGGTGAAACCACCTTTGCTGTTATTCATACAGAGCAGGATGGTTTATTGTATAGACTTCTGACAGCAATTAGCATTACTTAGGTCAAACTATAAAGCAAGACTGCATAGATGAGCTTTTCACTTCTATTCAAGAAAGGGATATTCAGGATTCATTAGCATTAGTAGAGGCATATGATGCAAGAAAGCAAGCTTATTCAGCATCAGCCAAAAAAAAAAAAAAAAAAAACAACCACTACTAACATTTCACCCCTCCGTTCGTTCGAAATACCTGTCCAGCTGAGCCTTAAATTTGTTTAGACTATCAACTTCAACAACAAGCGATGGGAGTCTATTCCACAAACCAACTGCCCGCTGGCTAAAGGCAAATTTCCGCACATCTATCCGACATCCGTCCTTCCTCAATTTGAATTTATGCCCTCTCAGGTGATTATTCTGAGCAAGAGGAAGAATCCCATCGACATTGAGCATGCTCAAGCCATTCAAAGCCTTATACACCTCTATCAGATCACCTCGCCGATGCCTAGTCTCCAGGCTCTGTAATTTGCAAAACTTAAGCCTTTCTTTGTAAGAGCAACCCTTTGTTCCATTCACTAATCTTGTTGCCCTTCTCTGTACTCGTTCCAGCAGCTCTACATCCTTCTTGAAATGAGGCCTCCAGACCTGTATACAGTACTCAAGGTGTGGCCTGACCAATGCCTTATACAAGGGAATAATCACATCCCTGTCCCTGATAGAAAAATTCCTGTATATCATTGACAAGACACCATGAGCTACTCTTGCAGCTCGTCTGCACTGCTCAGAGAACTTCATATCTGCCTGCACAATTACCCCCAGGTTCTTTTCATTCTCTACCACTGTCAGCGTAGTACCACAGAGTTGATACGTTGATCTGGGGTTACTGTTTCCCATATGTAGTACTTTACATTTGTCAATGTTAAACTTCATTTGCCACCTTTCAGCCCATCTGCTCAACCTTTCCAGATCCTGTTGCAGCAGCATAGTATCAGTAGTGTCCTTAACAACCCTGCCAACCTTGGTATCGTCTGCAAACTTGGACATTAAGCCTGATACACCATCATCAATATCATTTATAAATACAGAAAACAACAATGGACCCAACACTGAACCCTTAGGAACTCCACTAATAACATTAATCCACGTTGAGCAGTGTCCATTGATTACCACTCTCTGTCTTCTGCCACTCAACCATCCCTTTATCCATAGCAGCAATTTGCCTCCAATGCCACACTTCTCCAATTTGTGCAGCAGTCTTCCATGTGCAACAGTATCAAAAGCCTTTCTAAGATCCAAATATATAATATCGAAGTTATTCCCTGCATCCAGTTCTTTTGTGACTACATCATAGTATCCAATCAAATTGGTCAGACAAGACCTGCCCTTAACAAAACCATGCTATGTCTGAGCTATAACTGAATTCTTGTCCAGATGATCCTGCAGTGCTTCTTTAACCAGTGCCTCCATTAATTTTCCTGGAACCGAAGTTAAACTAACAGGTCTATAATTACTTGTGTCAGCCTTCGATCCTCCTTTGTGAATTGGGGTTACATTTGCACATCTCCAGTCCATGGGTACCTCCCCTGAGTCCAAAGAAGCTCTCATAATTATGGCTAGGGGTTTGCTTACTTCCTTTGCTGCCTCTGTTAATATAACTGGATAGATCCCATCCACCCCGGGTGCCTTTTTTATGTTTATCCTCAACAATTTCTCCTCCACTTTCCTCTCAGTTATTAGAAAATAATCTAGCTCACTGCCAATGTTTACTTCACCTACGACATTCCCCTTCCTGAATAACTCCTCATGTGTGAATGTAGATGCAAAATACTCGTTTAGATTGTTAGCCACCTGAGCTGGATCCTCAACTGTTGAACCATCAACATCCAGTGGACCAATCTGATTCATCCCTTTCCTTCTTGAGTTTAAATAGGTAAAGAACTCTTTTCTGTTTTTCTTTGCGTCCTTTGCCAAGGATTTCTCATAATCTGCCTTTGCCTGCCTAATCTCCTTTGTGACTTGGTTACAGACCAACTTATATCTATCATAGGCTTCCATGTCACCCATTAATTTGTATGTATCCCATGCATTTTTCTTCTCTGCCATATGTCTCATTAGTTCATCTGACAACCATTTAGGCCTGAACCTTGAACAATATTTCTTGGTTGGTATGTAAAGCCTGGTAGCTTCCAAGATTAGTTCCTTGAATGCTTCCCATTTTGAATTTGCTGTTGGTAACATCATCAGTTGGAGAATTTAAATACTGTCTCAGACCATCATAGTCGCCTTTACGAAAGCAAAAACCCTTCCCTTTATCTCTGATGGTAGTTACCTCCTTGAGTAAATCCCACTTCAGCACACTGTGATCACTGCCACCCAGTGGTTCCTTTATCTGCAGATTCCTAATGCATGAAGAATCACTACTGATAATCAGATCAAGAGTATTACTCCCTCTAGTTGCCTCCCGAACATGCTGGTGTAGAAAACAATCATCCAATAAATCCACAAAAGCCTTGCTAGTGTGTGAGTGACCAACCCACAAATTCCAGTCAAAATCTGGGAAATTAAAATCCCCCATTATAAGACTCTCTGATTTACTGGCCCATTCTATTTCCCTGTACAGTATCTTATTATACTCATCAGAGTCATTAGGCTTATAGCACACTCCTACTCTCAATTTTGATTTACCTATGCTTATGTCACACCAAACTGACTCGACACTGCCCTGTCCATCAATGTCGACTGGCTTCACTTCCTTGGATTTTGTGTGTTTAAAGATGTATTCCTTTGTAGTATAAGATATGTACCTGATCCTAGTCAAGTTTGTGGTAGAGAGTGCCTGTCAACTATATCCTTGGCACTAAAAGACACTGATTGTAATCACTTTATATTACTATCACTCCAATTGCTTTAAGTGTAACTTAAGCTTCTGCTTTCATCTCATTTTGAGCAAATCATTACCTATAAAAGGATAGCAAATGGTAACTTACCTTGCATGAGTAGCAACTGTTTACATAATTTTCCTATCATGCACTGACACCATTTCATTCATCTATTTAGTTACTGTAGCATTGTACTAGATTTTATGGTTGAAAAAGACATCTACCCACCGATGGTGTCTTTACCTTGCCGTGGTGGCGGGGCTTGCGTGTCTCAAGGTCTAAAGAGCTAGGCTGGTGGTAGCTTGCTACTGTAGAGCCTCCAAAGTCAGAAAGGTTTGTAGTTAGGGAGCAGATGAAAAAGATACCATTGGTCCTCCAGGTTGGGGTTGATGCAATGGGCCACTCCCCATTCATCATAAAACATTCTTTCAGTGCTAAAAGACCTAACGGAGAAAAAATTGGATGGACAAATAGGAATCGAACTGGCAAACAGAAAAGGATTATGAATTTTGGATGCTAGAATGTATGAATAGAAGAGGACTGATGGACGGAGATTGAGAAGATAGAAAAAAATGGGGGGAAGAATAAAGGAATGGCATTTGGATGTTAGGTTGAGGAGAACCATTGTAATAACAGAATAAATCCCAAGAAGAAAAAAAAAAAGACATCTTGGGATGTCAAAAGCTAACATTTGTTTTATTCCTGCTCTTACCTTGATTTTATTTTATTTTTATTCACGCAGTGTTTTTTTAAGTGTAAATACATATTTTGTTAATATTTCAGCTTATTTGCCCTGCACTACTTTCAAAACAGTTCCCTTTTGGGAAGTGCTGTTTTAGCATTAGTAATGGTATATAATGCAAGAAACCAAACTTATATGGCATCAGCCAAAAAAAACAAAAAAAAAAAAAAAAAAAACATTTCATCTATCTATTCCCTCCAAATAAACTTTGTCTAGTTCTTCTTGAATTTAAAGTGTAAGTAATAAAGGTTTCAACTTCCACAACAACAGATGGAAGTTTGTTCCAGCAATCAACCATTTGCTGACTAAAGGCAAACTTCCACACTTCTGTTCTTCAACTGCCCTAAATCAATTTGAATTTATGCCCTGTCTTCTCCGCATGTGCATAGTCTGAGCAAGAGGAAGAATCCTACCAGAACTGAGCTTGCTCAATCCGTTCAAAGCTTTAAACACCTCAACCATATCACCGCAGAAGCTGCAATTTACAGAACTGAAGTTGTTCTTGGTAAAAGCACTCCTCTGTTCAAATCTCACTGCTCTTCTCTATACTCTTTCCAGCAGATCTACATCCAAAAATGAGGCTTCCAGATGTGGCAGCCTCATTTTTGACATTTATACTCAAGATGTGGCATGTTGCATGACCACTGCCTTATACGATGGGATAATCACCTCCTTATCCCTGCTAGTAAAATTTCAGCATATCGTTGAAAAACTCCACGAGTTGTCATGGCAGCCTTTCTGCACTGCTCAGAGACTTCATATCAGACCGAACAATTACCACCATGTCCTTTTCATTTTCCACTACCCTGAAATGTAGTACTACACAGTTGGTACATTATTCTGGAGTTACTGCTACCCATATGCAGTAATTTGCAATTGCCAATGCAACTTCAATTGCTATTTCTCAGCCCATCTGCCAAAATTTTCTAGATCCCAAAGTAGCATACTGTCATTAGTATCATTGATAAATATAGAAATCAACAATGAGTCCAATACTGAACCCTGGGACTTGACAAAGAGTCCATTGATTACCACTTTGTCATCTCTCACTCAACCATCCCTTTATTCATAGCAGAAACTTAACAATAATGCCACACTGCTCCAATCTGTACAGCAGTATTTTATGTGAAACAGTATTGAAAGCTTTCGTGAAATCCAAGTATATGATATCAAAATTATTTTTTTGCATCTAGTTCTTTAGTGACACATCGTAGTATCCAATCAAATTGATCAGACATTTCCCTTTAACAAATCCAGCTGTCTGTCTGAAGTACAAAGGGTACTAGGAAAGTTTTGCAATACAGCTTTGTTTATTTAATTTTTTCAAAGTAATTTCCTCTACATTCAATACACCTCTCCATCCTCCGAAACCAATCTTTAAACCAGTTCTGCCAAGTTTCACTAGGGAGTAAAGCACACTCGTTGTCCCAAGCCAGTAGAAGGTCCTCATCACTGGAAAACCGCCTCCCTTTTAGCTTCATTTTCACATGCGGGAACAGTGCAAAGTCGCAGGGAGCAAGGTCTGGACTGTAGGGAGGGTGCTCGAGAAGTTTCAGTCCTGTCGTGGTCAAATATTCGGTGCAGGCTTTGGCGCGGTGAGCTGGAGCATTTTCGTGATGGAGGTACCAGGTGTCCATTCTTGACTTTGGCCACAGGTTCTTCATAGATCCAATGACTTTAGGCAGGCATTGTTCAGTATACCACTTAGCTGTGACTGTCCTCTGCGTGTCCAAAACGACACATTCCACAATTCCACTCGATTTGAAAAATACAGCTATCATTTTCTTCTTTACAGATCAGGATTTTCTGACAATTACGGGTGTGTCGTCATCATCAAAGACCCAAACTTTGTTTTGAGCCTTGGTCGGCAGATCGTAATAGTACAGCCAAGTCTCGTCACCTGTCACGACGTTGTTCACATACCGAGATTGTCCCTTATCAGACTTTTTTTAACATCTCCCGGCACCAAGTCACACGTCGTGTCATCTGCTCTTCAGTCAGTTGATGCGGCACCCAGGGAGAACAAAGTTTCTTCACGTGCAAATGATCTTGCAGAATTGAACGAATTGCTGGTGCATTTAGGCCCAAAGTATCCTCTATCTGTTGGTAGGTCACTCGCCTGTTTTCGTCAAGCATTTTCCTCACAGCGGTAACGTTTTCCTCTGTAACTGACGTTCGTGGCCTTCCCGGCCTCTCAGAATCCTCCAGAGTGAAATTTCCCCTTTGGAATTTTCTATACCACCTGAATATCGTTGTACGATGTGGACAATCATCATCTAGTGCAAGAGTCATTTCTTCTAAGCACTGGTCTATGGTTAAACCACGCACGAAATTATACCGCAAAACTGTCCTTATCTCATTTCATGACCACGATGCCATCGCAAGCACTTTACACTCTCACTACTAATGAATAACTGAGCCCATCGACTTGGCGCGGCGGCTACTATGCACGTATGAACATGTCTCAACATGCAGCAACAAGCAGCTTCCTGTGATTCATTATTGCGTCATATTGCAAAACTTTCCTAGTACCCTTTGTATAACTGCAGTCTTGTCTAGATGCTGTTGCATTACTTCTTTAACCAGTGACTCCATCATTTTTCCTGGAACAGACATTAATCTAACAGCTCTGTAATTACTCATCACCCTTTGTGAATTAGGGATACATTCGTACATCTCCAGTCCACAGGACTGGAGATGTACGAACGTATCCCCCCCCCGAACCACTCCAGGGTTGCTCTCATAATTATGGCTAAGGGTTTGCTTACTTCCCTTGCTGCCTCCCTTAATATAATTGGACAGATACCATCCGCCCCACATGCCTTTCTTATGCTTAACTCCAATGGTTTCTCTTCCACTTTCCTCTCAGATAATAAAAAATCATTCAGCTCCCTGTTAGTTTGATAAATCTCTTTTATCCCCTTCTTTTAATAGTTCCTCATGTATGAATATAGATGCAAAATACTAATTGTCTTTGCTACCAAACATGCTGCTGTAGAAAACAATCATCCTATAAATCCACAAAAGCCTTGCTAATGTGTGAGTGACCAACCGACAAGTTCCAATCAGTATCTGGTAAGTTAAAATCCCCCATTATAAAACATTCTGATTTACTGGCCCACTATTTCTCTGTACAGTTGTTTGTTGTATTCATCAAAGTTATTAGGTCTACAACCCACTCCTACTCTCATTTTTGCTTTCCCACTGCTTATGTCACACCAATCTGACTCAACATTGCACTGGCTACCCATGTCAAATGGTTGCAGTGCCTTAGTTTTATTTTGCCTTTGTATATCTTAGCTGGTTGGAGATATTGAAAAATTTTTGATGATTAAAATATTTAAGTTAACGTTTGGAATTAAATGCAATCCTACCATTAAATAATTTACCATAATTTAATTAAACCTTTAATTAAATTAAATCTAAACCTAAATTTAGAAGCTACTCAATACTCACCTTATATCTCCCCATTCTTAATGTAAGCACTTATGCCATGAAAGGTATTCTACACCAACCTGTTTATTTATCAAATCACATTTTATGGGATGGAGTAAACGAAATTTCCAAACACCAGAACAATTAACTCCAAATGTTCTAAAACTAATTGGCTTTAGAACATTTGGAGCAAAATTTTGTGAATTTTAGTATAATAGATAACTAGTAACTGATATCTGATAACTGACAACTGGTAATCAGATAACTGGCATATTTGATTAACCAATGTCAACCATTTTCCATGAATGACAGAGATAAAAAATTTTGCTGTATACAATTCCAAAGTTTTGTTAATAAATCTTCAGTTAAATGACATGCAGTAAAGTCTTAACTTTGCTAATCATAGTAATCCAGATGTTTACTACATCCTTGATTACCGACATCAGTAATTACTATCATCATTTAGTTATGTCAGTAATTCACACTAGTCTCTACAGAAAATTTTAAACTACTGCGAATTATTAATCGTTGAAACATTGAAATTAATGTGAATTAACAGATAAAGGCATCCTGCCTTATGGGCTTTAAAGGCCACATACTATCTTACTTTTTTCCCTCTGGTGTTTACAGTGCATCTGTCAACAATATTAAATTATTGGACATGCCCCTTTATGATTTTCCCTCCAAGCCAATTTCAGTTCAATTTCTCTGAACGCAAACCCGCTGGAAGTCAGCATTTGCGAACCGGTTCCCAAGGCAGTAGGATGGACGAGTATTCAAACGTTGAACTGGCCGACATGCACCTAGCGTATGGAACTGCGGACTGTAACGGGCACGCAGCTCTGCACTTGTACCAGGAACGTTTCCCGCACAGGCGTGCTCCTCATCATACGATTTTTGCACGTGTGCACAGAAGGTTACGTGAGACTGGTTGTTTCACGAGAGGTACCATGAATCGAGAGCGAATGACGAGGACACCAGACAATGAGGAGAATGTCCTACGTCTTGCAGAAGGCAATCCGAGTAAGAGTACTCGAGCGATAGGCCAACGATTGGATATTTCCCAATCCACTGTATGGAGGATACTGTCAACAAACCAAACGAGTTCATACCATCTGCAACACATCCAATTATTGGAGCCTGCGGATTATCCACTCCGGAGGACTTTTGCTAATTGGTTTCTTCAACAGAAACGGTTCGCAAATGCTGACTTCCAGCGGGATCACTGTTCACGCGACCTCCCGTTCAACGTCCTCTACTGCATGACGAAGGCATTTTGTTCCCTGCAATGCTATGTGATTCTGATTCATCTTTGTGCCCCCTACACCGCTTGCAAGTTTGTCGCACTGGTAGTGAATCACCCTGTATATTCTGAATTATTAACATATATAATATGTGACCTTTCCAAATTTCCATACACAAATGATTCAGAATAAGATTGTGCAATATTATCTGAATGCCAGTTATAATGAAACAAGAACTGTATTTAAACATTTTCAGTAGATTGCTAAAGCTATTTTATATTTTTTCAGCCTAATCCCCTGCAGAAAAAATAACTGCAAAACCAAAAACAGGAACATCCATCATCTTTGCCCTTCTCAGACAAAGGGACTTTAATTTCCATCTGCAATTAATAATTGCAGAAGAAAATTAAAAGAAATTTCTTTTACTTTCTTTTGTTCCATTCAATCTGGCCATTTCAAATGTGCTTTTCTATACCTATAAATGCATATACTATGTCAGCAACAACTTATTAGTGAAATAATTTTTTGCAAATTATAGGTGAAATTTTCAATGCTATAACTGGTGGGGGGACAGAGGAAAACTGAAGGGGAAGAATTATAGACTGGATTGTAAGAAGGTTTTCTTTAGTACTGAGTTATTAATCATTGGGATAAGGAAGATCTGCTGGTTGCTGATTGTTGGCAGGAACCCCAAAAAGAGAGAAAGATTTTTTTTTTTTTTTTAAATGACTTGTGCAACAAAAAGTATATGGCTTCTTGCACTAATGGCCAATACTAATAGCAGCATGCTGATAACTCATAAATACACTGTGCAAAACAAAACTAATGCTAACTTTAACAATTGATGTGAGAATTCATAATGTTCTCCACAATATCTAATACATTGGAAAAATTTCCATTGTAATGATGGAATAATTTTTAATTTTCATCTGTACTTATGCAAATAAATAGGTATATTTTATATTTTACAATATTTTGTAACGTGTTCTGTGTTCCAAAAAAATTGCACTCCTAATAACTAAAAAAAAAACCCCCAATTATTTCAACTTATATGATTAAGAGCATCTTTCTTTACCTTTAGAGGAATTTGAGCACCATAATCTGATCTGTAGTTAGATGCCTCTATACGAGCTGTATCAACCACCTGTCTTGCATCGGCTAGAAGACCTGCTACAGCCTAATAATAGCAAAAAAACTGCTTACAGCAAATTCTCTTAAAATATGCACATTTCTCTACTCATTTCTATAAAAATAATTGAATTTAAATACACAGTGATCTGAAATAGCATTAGCATTAAAATGGCAAAACCTGTGAGGTGGCAAAGATCTTGTATAATCCTTCGACATTATGTGACTCTCCCAGACTATAGATAGAAAAGATTTTTTTTTCTTAGAACAGCATATGCAGTTAAAAAATAATCATAAAAACTATATAATATCGGTGTAAATACACCATAATTTTATCCATAAATTTAACTATATAATTAGTGTAACGGCATCATTTGATTTTATCTCATATTGTGGCTACCTTCACAACGAGATACCAGGTATTGCACTACTTCAAATAACAGTGCTTCTCTAGTAGAGGAGACTACTGTTATTTATTCTCAGTGGGCACCACCACCCAGATGCGTTTCGGAGCTTGTTGGCTCACTCATCAGTGGGCGGGCAGGTACCCTGATAATGCAGACATGCCATCATGGTTGTGAAGTTACCCTGATAATGTTTGCACTATCAGGGTACCTGCCTGCCCACCGATGAGTGAGCCAACAAGCTCCGAAACGCATCTGGGTGGTGGTGCCCACTGAGAATAAATAACAGTAGTCTCCTCTACTAGAGAAGCACTATATATTCGAAGTAGTGCAATACCTGGTATCTCGTTGTGTCGAATATGAGATAAAAATCAAACGATGCTGTTACACTACTTATGTAGTTAAATTTATGGGTAAATATGGTGTATTTACACCGATATTATATAGTTAATTTCACCCATAACATATTATGCCTTGTGCATTTAGTCTTCAAAATCAAAACTATATATATATGACCAAAAGTATTCAACACTCTCCATGAATATTACTTACTGTGACAGAAGTCTCCAGCACATGCATACCAGCTAATATAAATCAATGTAAATATTGACTGCTTGTTCAACAGCAGTATGTTAAAAGCTAGTATTGTGGATCAGAACTTCAATATGGGATGGTGGTTATGTGCCATCCACTTTTCTGTGCATGCCACTGCAATTCATCTAAACCTCCTAATATCCAATGTGGCATATGTTATTCAAAAATGAGACTCTGAAGGCGTACCTCAATAACAATAATAATAATAAAAAAAAAATCTGCACAGCTTTACAATCTAACAGAACATGTTCAGCAAAACAACAAAGTGGGCAGTTCATGTTTCAACATATCATCTATAAAAATTTCCAAGAGGTCACAAGAAGCATCCACCAGTACATCAAACATCTCGAAGGAACTCAGAGCCTTGGGTTTAGGTAGAGCAGTTGCATATAAGCCCAATATCATAGTTATCAATGCAAAATTGCATTTGAAGTGATGTTCCCAATTTTTTTTTTTTTTTTTTTTATGAGAATCCCAAACACGAAAGGTATCAAAACCTATAGTACTTAGTACCGTGCATGGGTTGAAGGAGAAGTATGGGGAGAGGGGAGGGGGATGCCGGAAACTTTGCTCTAGAGACTAAACATGGGTTTCACCACTTCAAGCCTCCAATAAGCAAAGTGGTGGTATTACACAACGTTTCATTCAGCCGGACAAATCTGGGTGTGGAGACTGCCCATAGAGCACTTACTGCTGAAGAGCATCATCTTGACCACGAAGTTCGGCAGAAGTGGTCTAATGGTATGGAATTGTTTCAGCTGGTTCAGACTTAGTTCGTTAGCAGTACTGCTTGCAACCACAAATTCCATTATCTCCTTAGACATTTTGGGGAATTATGCATAAATTATGCTGTGGCATAACTTATGCGGGTACTACAGTACAGAAATGGGAGTGTCAATGATGGCACAGCAAAATCTTGTGCCTCTCAGTGTAAAATTCAATTACGATGGCAGATTCATGACCCACTGTTAGGCCACCAAATGAAAATGTTACACTTCTCTAGGCTGTCTCAGAGATAAGTATCTCTTAATAGCACTTTAATACTAATCAAAGACTAAAAATTTAATATTCCAGGGAAAAGTAAGAAAAAGCAGTTTATTAAATAAAAAGAAAATGTTCTGTAACATTTCCATTTAATGAAATATGAAAGAACCAAACATATAACATACTTACAACTCCAACATGGCGATCAATAGTAAAGATCCTTTTATTTGCCCCAAGTTCATATAATTTGGATGTTACCAGCTTTTCTACTGCAAATACTACACCATCCTTCCCTCGAAGTGCAACAGCAGTCCTACATTGAACAAAACTCACTGCAATACTGTTATACAAAGATTTTAAATTATAAATAATATAAAAAAAATATATTAAATTTTATTGGAGTTATTTGCACGTGTAACTTAGTAAAAAGTTTTTTCCTCCTCTGATCAAACAAAGACTTATTTTTAACGTAAAAAAGTAGTAGCAAAAAGATAATACAGGAAAACAGAATTTATTATCGCATACTATAATTATTGATTACATTTCCCCAATATAATCACTGCCCACCTGTGTAACCTTTTCCCATACACATGATAACTATAGGGCACTCACTCTAAATTCAGACATCCTTCTGCAAGAAATAGTTCGTGATAAAAATATAGCTGTTCTTACAAAATACTACTGAATTTTTACAACTGATGTTTTAACAGTAGTATATCAGTATTAGTAGCAATGGCCACATAGTGCAAGGAAGCCTATGGCTTACGGTGCACCAGCCAAAAAAAATAAACAAATAAAATAAAATAAATAATAAGAAGAAAATTAAAAAAAAAATAATAAATGCAGTGGATTCCGCTTATCTGGACCTCCAGTTAATCAGGACAGCCGTTTATTTGGGACAACATGATGTTTAATCAGGGCAGGAGACCGCACCACTCAAGATTACCCTACGATTGTCTCCGACCATACCATGTGGTTCGGTCGGATTTCTGGAGGTCACAACCATAAAACAATAAAAACAATTAGCAGTCCCCCTGTTTACTGGGCTTTTCTGTTAGTGCAATCTATTATAAATGGATAGTAAACTCAATCTTATTGAATTTGCAATAATACCAACAGCTGGAATTCTGTGGGTTATTATGGTGAAATGTGTTTACACTTCCATGAAATCTTCAATCATATAAAAAAATAAATTTTCAGAATCTTCTCTTCATTCCTATTTTTTAAGCTTTGTAACTTGTTACTCCATTCTCACTTGTGCGTATCATGTTACTTGCAATATGTGTATGCTGTGTTCTTTGTTAGTGCTTGCTTATCTTTTTTACTGTTTTAAATTTTAACACCCACCCACAAATGTCAGTGAACATAAATATCATTTGGTTAGTATGTACATATTACAGTACATATTAATTAAGCTATGCATGTAAGCGTAAATTTATTTTTATTTCGCTAACCTGTGGAAAATATTCTTCCGATTTTCTTGTTTCATTTAATTTTTTAATTAGCAGTAGCATTAGTTTTAGTAGAGGCATACGATGCAAGAAAGCAAGCTTATGCAACATCAGCAAAAAAAAAAAAAAAAAAACCCTCCCATTTCATCCCTCCATTCATTCCAAATCCCTGTCCAGCTCAGCCTTAAATTTATTTAGGCTATTAGCTTCCACAACAAAAGATGGAAGCCTGTTCCACCAATCAACTCATCATCATCATCATCATCAGCCATTTTCAATCCACTGCAGGATGAAGGCCTCTCCAGCAACTTTCCAGTTCCTTCTGTTTTGAGCACTGGCCATCCATTTACTACTCAAAAACTCATGAATTTCATCTATCCATCTCCGCCTTTGTCTTCCAGGTTTTCTTCTAGCCCCTCTTGGGTACCATTCTGTTATTTTCTTAGTCCATCTGTCATCATGTCTTCGAGCTATGTGTCCTGCCCAAGACCATTTTAGTTCTTTAGTTTTGATAAGAATGTCCTTTACTTGAGTTTGCTGCCTAATCCATGTGTTACTCTTCTTATCTAACAGTCTGATTCCCAATATAATTCGTTCCATTCTTCGCTGTGTAGTTCTTAGCTTCTCTTCCATTCTTTTGGTGAGTGCCCAAGTTTCACTTCCATAAGTCATGGTGGGGAGTATACATTGAGTCATTATTTTACGTTTCAGACAAACTGGGATATTGCTCTTCAGTATGTGGCTATATTTCCTGAATGCTATCCATCCAAAATTTATTCTTCTCTTGACTTCCAGCCATTTATCATTATTACACCTAATAACTTGTCCCAGATAAGTATGACTCCACCTTTTCAATTACTGCTCCTTCAATCATTATTTCCCTTTCTGTGACATACTTGTTCATCATTACTTTTGTTTTAGCCATATTCATCTTTAGTCCAAAATCCTTACTAACTGTGCATAACCGATTAAGATTTTCCTCTAATTCTTTGGGATCGTGGCTTATGACCACAATGTCACCTTGACTCCTTTCTGCGACCAGTCTAATCTTCTGAAAGCTTCCTCAAGGGCAGCAGTAAACAGCTTCGGAGATATTGTGTCTCCTTGTCGAACTCCTTTCTCGATTTTAAATTTGCTACTGTCTTTGTCTAGTCTAATAAAGGAGGTAGCACTCTCATATATTTTCTTCAAAATCATAATATATGGAGTATCTATGCCTTGTCTTTCTAGTGCCCGAAACATTGCCTTATGCTGTATGGAGTCAAATGCCTTTTCATAATCCACAAATGCCAGGCATAATGGTGTTTTATATTCATTTGCTTTCTCCATTAGCTGTGATATTACGTGAAGGTGATCCATAGTTGAGAATCCTGTACTAAAGCCAGCTTGCTCTTTCGGTTGATTCTCATCAAGTATTCTTTCTAATCTGTTAGTAATGACCCTTGTGAACAACTTGTAGATATGGGATAACAAGCTAATTGGTCTATAATTTCCAATTTCTGATTTATCTCCTTTCTTATGCAGCAAAACTATGACTGCATTATTCCACTGCTTAGGCATCACACCTTTTCTAATGCACTTTGTGAAGAGCCTTGCCAGTTTTTGTGTTATGTCTCTTCCTCCCAATTTTAACAACTCTACAGTAACTTCATCTTCCCCCGGGGCTTTCCAATTCTTCATTTTCTTCAATGCATGTTCTACCTCATCAGGAAGAATATCGGGTATGTTGTATGTGTTGCTACTTTGCAATCCATGTTCCCCACTGCTGGTATCATTCCCTCGCTCCTTGTATAATTCTCTATAGTAGTCTTCTGCTATTTGAATTATGCCTTCTTTGCTGTTTATAAGTACACCATCGCTATTCTTCAGTTTCAGTATCATTTGTCTTTCTGTATTACTGCTCATGGCTGCTGATTTAAATCCTTTGTTTTCCCTTAATGCTTGTTCTACTTTTCTTGTGTTAAATCTTATGTATACTCAATATACTCAATTTTCTCAGTATACTCAATTTTCTCCCTGTCAGTGTTTTTCTTGCTCTTCATTTGTCGTCTTTGGTTCATCATGACAAGTGTTTCTTGACTAATTTTTTCTTCTTTGGATTTCTGTTTCCCTATAGGTTTCTTGGGCTTTATCACTTTCAGAAAGTTGTAATATTCCTCGTCGATATCTTGGTCCTGAGCAGTCTGCAGAAGCTCAAACTTGTTCTTACGTTCCAGTACATACTGCTTTTTCTCCTCCTCTGTTATTTCAAAGACCTTTGTATTATTTACTCGAGTCAGTTTTTTCCTTTCCTTTCCTACATCTATATCAAGTGTACATCTTACCATTCTGTGATCACTTCCAACCTTTACCTTATTCAGGACGGTAACATCATTCACAATATATCTTCTGTTAGTGAGGATGAAGTCGATTTCATTAGTTGTTAATCCATTTGGACTCTTCCATGTCCACTTTCTGTTGACCCTTTTCTTGAAAAAAGTGTTCATTACTGACAGTCCTTGAGATTCTGCAAATTCCACAAGTCTTTCACCTCTTTTATTTCTTTCACCAATTCCAAAATTTCCTATAGTTCCTCTTTCTGCGCTGTTTTGCCTTTTTCCAACCTTAGCATTGAAGTCCCCCATAATAATAGTGTAGTGGGTTTTCTACTCATCTAGAAGACTCTCAATTTCAGTGTACATTTCTTCAACCTCTTCATCATCATGGCTCGATGTTGGTGCATAAATCATTATAATCTTTAGCTTGTACCTCTTAGAAATCTTGAGTATTAGTCTTGACACCCTTGGTGATGTACTTTTGAATTCCAAAATGTTGTTTTTTAAATCTTTATGGACCAGAAACCCAACTCCACCTTCACTCCTTTCACTGTTTCCATTGGTGTACAGCAGATTTAGTATTAGTATTAGTAACGGCCGTATGGTGCAAGAAAGCCTATGGCTTATGCTGCACCAGCCAAAAAAAAAAAAAAAAAAAAAAAAAAATCCGAACAAAACAATGATAAAAACAAAAATTAAATAAATAAATAATAATAATTAATAAAGAAATAAAAATAATAAAATGAAATTAAAAATTAAATAAAAAGGAAATTAATCCTATCATCCTATGCGCTTCCCTTACCCGAAAGTACTATCCAGATGACCTTTGAATTTCCCCAAACTGTCGGCCTCTACCACCCATGAAGGCAACTTATTCCAGTAATTTATAACTCGCTGGCTAAAATAAAACTTCCTGCAGTCCAATCTAAACATTTCCCCGCGTAACTTGAATTTATGTCCCCTAGTTCTAGCATCATTTATAATCTTGAAAATTTTGTCCTCATTCAGTTTACTGATGCCTCTCAGAGCCTAAAAAAAATTTCCACTTGATAGACTTATAAGTGACTCACCAATCAACTACCCAGTGGCTAAAGGCAAATTTCCACACTTCTTTCTACAACTATCTTTCCTCAATTTGAAACTGTGTCCCCACAGGTCCTTAGTCTGAGCAAGATGAAGAATCCCATCAGCATTCAGCTTGCTCAACCCATTCAAGGCCTTATACACCTCAATCAGATCACCTCGCAAATGCCTACTCTCCAGGTGCTGCAATTTGCAGAACTTAGGCCTTTCTTGGTAAGAGCACCCATTTGTTCCCTTCACCAACCTTGTTGCCGTTCTTTGTACTCATTCTAGTAACTCTACATCCTTCCTAAAATGAGGCCTCCAGACCTGTGCACATTACTCTAGGAGTGGCCTGACCATTGCCTTGTATAACGGGATTATCACCTCCTTGTCCCTGCTAGCAAAATTCCTATATCATTGATATATAGGAATTTTGCACTGCACAATTACCCCCAAGTCTTTTTCACTTTCCACTTCCCGGAGTGTAGTACCACCCAGTTGGTACGTTTCTCTTCGGTAATTGCTATCCATATGCAGTGGCGGATAGGAAAAACCCTGGAGTCCGCAGAAAATAATAAAATACTTTGAAAATACCCATATGCAGTACTTTGCATTTGTCAATGTTAAACTCCAGTTGTCACTTCTCAGCCTATTTTCCCAACTTATCTAGATCCAGTTGGAGTAGCATACTGTCATTACTGTCATTAACAAGCCTGCCAACCTTTGTATCACTGCAAACTTGGACATTAAACCTGATATACCTTTATCAATATCATTTATAAATATGCAAAACAACAATGGGCCCAACACCAAACCTTGGGGAACTCCACTAATAACATTTGTCCACGAAGAGCAGTGGCCATTGATTACCACTCTCTGTTGTCTCCCACTCAACCATCCCTTTATCCATTGTTGCAGCTTCCCCTTGATGCCATACCTCTCCAATTTGTACAGCAGTCTTCCATGTGCAACAGTATCAAAAGCTTTCCTGAAATCCAAGTATATGATATCAAAATTATTTTTGGCATTCTGTTCCTTTGTGACCACATCATAGTAATCGAATTGGACAGACAAGACCTCCCTTTGACAAACCCATGCTGTGTCTCAACTATTACTGCAGTCTTGTCAAAATGATCCTGCAATGCTTCTTTAACCAGTGATTCCATTATTTTCCCCGGAACACAAGTTAAACTAACAGGTCTGTGGTTATTTGTGTCACCTTTTGAACCTCCTTTGTGAATTGGTGATACATTTGCACACACCTCCAGTCCACAGGGACCTCCCCTGAGTCCAAGGAAGCTCCCATAATTATGGCTAAGGGTTTCCTTACTTCCTTTGCTGCCTCCTTTAATATAACTGGATAGTTCCCATCCACCCCAGGTGCCTTCCTTATGTTTAACTTCAACAATTTCTCCTCCACTTTGCTCTCAGTTATTACAAAATCACTTAGCTCCCTTTTAGCGTTTGATAAACTTCTGGCACTCCCCTCATTGAATAACTCCTCATGTGTGAATGTACATACAAAATACTCATTCAGTTTATCAGCTACCTGAGCATGATCATCAATAGTTGGTAAGGTAATAAAGTGTAAATTTGTGCTGAATGTATCTTTACTTTTATAGCCTGTGGAAAATATTTCTCCTATTTTCGCTAATTAGAATCGTTTAATAGAATTAAAATTCAATTCACAAATGTGATCACAATGATCAGACCTTACCACATATAGTATAGTGAATGGTACTTTACTGTGGTGAGTCCATCATAACGTGATTTGTTCGTACTTTCCCCCCCATTTATTAACACACAACTGTATATACATTCCAAGATACATATTAATCAATTTATATACAAGATTTATATACATACTCATATATGCTGTAGCCCTTGTACATATGCATGTGTGTCCTGGTATGAAGGGTGGCTCCTAATCATAAGCCCATCTTCACCTATTACTCCTGTGATAGCTCAGAACTTCTGCAAAACAGGCCTGGAAAAAAAAGTGTTGTGTCAGGCCATTTCTCCACCAGGGACCAACCAACACCTGGATCAACCATTCTCACGTGTGCTATACCAATAGGTGCCAGCAATTCCACCCCAAAGCTACCCAGGCTTGGAGGCCAGCAGGGAAAAAAAAAAAAAAAAAAATCAATCATAAAGCTGTATTTTTAATACAGTAATCCACTGTATTTTTAACTATTTACGTGAAACTTTATACATAATTGGGGCAGCGGCTTAATTGGGACAAAATGCACTAGTCCCAAATAACCGGAATTGACTGGAATTAATAAAAGAAAAGAATATAAACAACCTATGCATTTCCCTCAGCCCACAGGTAACTATCCAGCTGACCATTGAATTTTCTCAAACTGTCAGCCTTTACTACCCACGTAGGTAACTTATTCCAGTAATTTATAACTCGCCGGCTAAAATAAAACTTCCGGCAATCCTGTCTAAATACTCCCCCATAACTTGAATTCATGGCCCCTAGTTCTAGAATCATTTATAACCATGAAAATTTCGTCCTTATTCATTTTACTTATGCCTCTCAGAGCCTTAAACACCTCAATCAAGTCTCCTCTAAGGTGCCTAGTTTCCAAGCTCTGCAACTCATATCCGAAGTCTTTCCTTGTAAGGACACCCTTTTGCCGATCTCACCAGTTCAGTTAATCGTCTTTGGACCCTTTCAAGAAGCTCAATGTCTTTCTTTAGGTGCGGTCTCCATAATTAAACACAGTATTCCAAGTGTGGTCTAACAATAGCCTCATATAATGGGATTATGACGCCCTTATCTATACTAGCAAATATTCGATAGGACACCATGGGCAACCTTTCCTTGCAATCTGTCTACTCTGCTCGGAGAACTTCATGTCTAACCATATCATAACACCCAAGTCCCTTTCCTCCACTACAGGCTTTAGTTTAACTCCACCAAGTGTATAAATTATTTTGAGGTTACTGTTCCCCAGGTGTAATACCTTACACTTTGCTGGATTAAAGCATAGCTGCCATTTTTCTGAACATCCCTGAAGTCTATCTAGGTCACTCTGAAGAAGCTCTGCTTGGCAGCAGTGATCATTAACTACTCTACCGACTTTTACATCATCATCAAATTTAGACATCATAACCTCTATCCCTTCATCGATATCATTTATGAAAATCAAAAACAACAGTGGTCCTAATGGTGATCCTTGGGGAACCCCACTTCTTACATCAACCCAACCTGAGGAATAACCATTTATCACAATCCTCTGCCTCCTGCTCTGAAGCCATCCTGCTATCCATTAAGGATTTTCCCTGTGATTCAAACCTGTTCCGACTTATAAAATAACCACTCATGTGGAACTGAGTCAAATGCTTTGCTGAAATCCAAATAAACAATGTCGAAATTATTCCCTAACTGCAGCTCATGAGTGACCCTGCCAAAATAGCCAACCAGATTTGTTATATATAATTTCCCCATTACAAAACCATGTTGAGTATTCTTCAGAATTCCATTTCCATCTAAATGATCCTGAATTCTACCCTCGATCATTGCCCTCATGATTTTCCCTACTGCTGAAGTCAGACTGGCCGGTCGGTAATTTCCCCTTTCACTCTTAGAACCACCCTTCTGTATTGGGGATACACTGGCACTTTTCCAATCCAATGGAATCACTCCCGAGTCCAGTGATGCTCTTATAATTTTGCAACATCAGCTGGGGTATCTAATACTATCCCATGTCCATTACATAAGAATCTGACATAGTTTGTCCTTCTCTTTTACATTTATATATATATATATATATATATATGAAGAATTCCTTATCCCCACTCTTTGTTCTCTTTAATAATATGTAAGCAGTAAACATCTTCAATAAATTAAAATTTATTTTTGAATGATATTCATATTCTAAATAACTTTGTTGAAAACAAAGTTATTTAGTTATGATTGGTTAAATAAGAATAGGCCCACCCTTTCCCCCCTTCAGGATTCCAGATTAAAATTGGCATGTGCTTTCGATAAAATGAATGAAGGTCTCTCTTTTAAGAAGAAAAGAATGCAGAGAACAGCTCAGATGACGTTGCAAAATTGTCTCAATTGTGTTCTACACAGTTTCTCCCTTTGAGAAAACAAAACAAACATTAAAGTACAATGCAACTTTATAATAATAACGGCAAGTAATTTTAACATCATATTTGTCATATATAATAATGTATATTAAGAAATTAATAACCTCTCATATCTATCATTTCAAAATTTCATTCATAATAATTTAAGCATGGTTGTTGCTTCAATTTTTCTAAAATACTAACTTACTGGCAAAAATGTGTATATTTCATTTATACCAGTTTAAGCATTATCGGAACATCTAATGAGGAAGCCTACATTTTGTGCAAAGGGGTGGGGGGGAGAAAAGACAACCAGTTCACCTCTTCTCTAAAAGATTGAAGTAAGAACAGACTTCAGCAAATTTCATCTGAAAAGTGGTGTTTATCAATTTCTGAAATGGATTGGTCTATGGCATAAAAGATATCCTGTCTGCTTCCAGAATTTTAGTCCCAGAGAGGTCCTTTTATTTTTGATAGCAGATCCAAGTCTCATAAGAATTCATATCACAGGAGTATGTTCCAGCCTGCTCAATTCCATCTGTGTCAAAAGCTGCTTGACAGGTACCACACCACAGAATCGTGAAATGTCATACAAGGTTTGTATGACATTGCACTTTTTCAGCTTGGTCTGTGCTTGTTGACAGGAGAGACTGCTTCTACAGGGATTGGGTACACTTAAATGGAAAGGGTGCAAGAATATTTGCTGATGCTATCGAGGCTGTGTTAGGTGGGTCGGAAAACTGCTAGCTTAGGGGGATACACAGACTAAAAGGTTAACAGAGGCAAAAGTGATTCTTGTACTGCTTCTATTAGAAAGAGCAGCAGCATGGAAAGCAAGGCAATGGAGATTTCCAGGACTGTTGGGAGTCATAGTAGAACAAATAAATATATGGGCTGAGTTAGGGTAACTAAGATTAGGAACAGATTCATGTATACTTTCATGTACACCAATGCTACGAGTATAGTTAATAAATTTGATGACCTTGAAGTGCGAGTCACAATATCAAAGGCAGATATTGTTGGGATATCAGAGACGTGGTGTCACACAGATATAAGCAGTGCAGAATTGGAATTTGGGGAGTACAATGTATACAGAAAGGATAGACAGGACAGGAAGTGAGGAGGGGTTCTGCTGTTAGTTAAGAAACACAAAATCTAAGGAAGTGCATCCAATTAATGTTGGTGGACAATGCAATGTTGAGTCTGTTTTGTGTGACATAAGCACTGGGAAAGGAAAAACGAGAGTAGGTGTGTGTTATAGGCCTATTGAATCTGATGAGTATAATGAGCAATTGTGCAGAGAAATAGAGTGGGCCAGTAAATCAGAATGTCTTATAATGGGGGATTTTAACTTTCCAGATATTGACTGGAACTTGTGGGCTGGTCACTCGCACACTAGCAAGACTTTTTTGGATTTATTGTATGACTGTTTTCTACAGCAACATGTTCGAGAGACAATCAGAGGGATTAATACTTTTGATCTAATTATCAGCAGTGATTATTAATGCATTAAGAATTTGGAGATAAAGGAACCACTGGGTGACAGTGATCACAATGTACTGATATGGGAATTATTTAAAGATGTAACTACAATCAAGGGAAAAGGGAAGGGCTTTTGCTTTCATAAGGTGACTACAGGGATCTCAGACAGTTTTTAAATTCTGTACAGTGGGATCAACTGATGATGTTACCAATGCTGAATTCTAAATGGGAAGCCTTCAGAGACTTAATCTTGGAGGCTACTAAGCATTTCCATCCAATTAAGAAATACTGTTAAAGGTTCAGTCCTAAATGGATGTCAGATGAATTAATGAGGTTCATGGCACAGAAGAAAAATGTATGGAATGCATATAAATTATCAGGTGACACAAAAGCCTATGGCAGATGTAAGCTTGTCTGTAAATCACGTCACAAAGGAGGTTAGGCAGACGAAGGCAGATTACAAGAAATCTTTGGCAAACAATGCAAAGAAAAACAGCAAAGAGTTCTTTGTTTATGTAAACTCTAGAAGGAAAGGGATGAATCAGATTAGACCACTTAACATAGATGGGTTGACTATTGATGATCATGCTCAGGTAGCGGATAAACTGAATGGGTATTTCGCATCTACATTCACACATGAGGAGTTATTCAATGAGGGGAATGCCAGAGGTGAATTAAACTCTGGCAGTGAGCTAGGTGATTTTGTAATAACTGAGAGGAAAGTGGAGGAGAAATTGTTGAAGTTAAACATAAGAAAAGCACCTGGGGTGGATGGGATCTATCCAATTATATTAAAGGAGACAGCAAAGGAAGAAAGCAAACCCTTAGCCATAATTATGAGAGCTTCCCTGGACTTAGGGGAGGTCCCCATGGACTGGAGGAGTGCAAATGTATCACCAATTCACAAAGGAGGTTCAAACGGGAACAGAAATAATTATAGACCTGTTAGTTTAACTTTTGTTCCAGGGAAAATAATGGAGTCACTGGTTAAAGAATCATTGCAGTATCATCTAGACAAGACTGCAGTAATAGTTAAGACAGCATGGGTTTGTTAAAGGGAGGTCTTGTCTGAATAATTTGATTGGATAGCATTAGCATTAGTAGAGGCATATGATGCAAGAAAGCAGGCTTATTCAGTATCAGCCAAAAAAAAAAAAAAAAAAACACCACTCCCATTTCACCCCTCCGTTCGCTCGAAATACCTGTCCAGTTGAGCCTTAAATTTGTTTAGGCTATCAACTTCAACAACAAGTGATGGAAGTCAGTTCCACCAACCAACCACCCGCTGGCCAAAGGCAAATTTCTGCACATCTATCCGACATCCGTCCTTCCTCAATTTGAATTTATGCCCTCTGAGCTGATTATTCTGAGCAAGATGAAGAATCCCATTGGCTATGTTATGTTATTATTTGGTTTTTAGGAGCATTAGCAACTAAGGCCATATTGCTCCGGTCCCATTGGCATTGAGCATGCTCAAACCATTCAAAGCCTTATACACCTCTATCAGATCACCTCGTCGGTGCCTAGTCTCCAGACTCTGTAATTTGCAAAACTTAAGCCTTTCTTCGTAAGAGCAACCCTTTGTTCCATTCACTAATCTTGTTGCCCTTCTCTGTACCCATTCCAGCAGCTCTACATCCTTCTTGAAATGAGGCCTCCAGACCTGTATACAGTACTCAAGATGTGGCCTAACCATTGCCTTATACAAGGGAATAATCATCTCCTTATCCCTGCTAGAAAAATTTTCTGTATATCATTGACAAGACACCATGAGCTACTCTTGCAGCTAATGTGGATACTATGATGTGGTCACAAAGAACTGAATGTCAAAAATAATTTTGATATGATATACTTGGATTGCAGAAAAGCTTTTGATACTGTTGCACATGGAAGACTGCTGTACAAATTATAGAGGTATGGCATTAAGGGTAAGTTGCTACAATAGATAAAGGGATGGTTGAGTGGAAGATGACAGAGAGTGGTAATGGACACTGCTTTTCGTGAACAAATGTTATTAGTGGAGTTCCCCAAGATTCGGTGTTGGGACCATTTTTGTTTTGTGTATTCATCAATGGCATTGATGAAGTTATATCAGGATTAATGTTCAAGTTTGCCGATGATACAAAGGTTGGCAGGGTTGTTAATGACAGTAAACACAGTAGGCCTCCAAATGGATCTAAATAAGTTGGGCAAATGAAGTTTAACATTGACAAATGCAAAGTACTTCATATGGGTAGCAATAACCAAAGATAAACGTACTAACTGTGTGGTACTACACTCAGAGAAGTGCAAAGTGAAAAAGACATGGGGTAATTGCGCAGTCAAATATGAAGTTTGCTGAGCAGTGCAAACGGGCTCCCAGGGCAGGTCATGTGAGTCTTGTCAATGATATATAGGAATTTTGATAGCAGGAACAGGGAGGTGATTATCCCGTTGTACAAGGCAATGGTCAGGTCACACCTAGAGTACTGTGTACAGACCTGGAGGCCTCATTTTAGGAAGGATGTAGAATTGCTAGAACGAATACAAAGAATAGCAACAAGATTGGTGAGGGGAATAAAGGGGGGTGCTCCTACCAGAAAAGGCTTAAGTTCTGCAAATTGCAGCACCTGGAGAGTAGGCACCTGCGAGGTGATTTTATTGAGATGTATAAGGCCTTGAATGGGTTGAGCAAGCTGAATGCTGATGGGATTCTTCCTCTTGCTCAGATTAAGAACTTGAGGGGGCATAGATTCAAATCGAGGAAAGACAGTTGCAGAATAGATGTGCGGAAATTTGCCTTTAGCCAGTGGGTGGTTAATTGGTGGAACAGACTTCCACCATCTTTTGTTGTGGAAGTTGATAGCCTAAATAAATTTAAGGCTGAGCTGGACAGGCATTTGGAATGATTGGAAGGGTGAAATGGGAGGGGTTTTTTTTTTTTTTTTTTTTGCCAATGCTAATGCTAAGACAACTGACAACAGGTGAAACAAATAGTACTGAAGGAATGTTAAATAGTACTCTGCAATGACTGGCAATTCTTAACATAGCAAGATGAAGAATGGTACCTGAAATCACAGGCAACACCTTCAATGGTGCTTGGTTCCACTTAAGAAACAGCTGCACGGCCATTCAATGTGGTATTTTTTATGATTGTTGGCCCTACACTTATCCCTGGTTTTTCAACACTTTCTAGAGACAGCTAATAAAGGGTGAATTTGCAATCACCTCTTACTATCGCTTTCAACTGTTTATATGCACTGGAGTTCATTAATGGTGGTCCACCTGGCTTGCAATGGATCATCACATTACCTCATATTTTCCATTGGCATATGATGTTTCCTGATTTTGGCTATCCATTCTGCTATCTAGTGAATGGACATGTCCACTCAATGACAACCTACTGAAAAATGTGGGTTCTTTTCTCATTCTCTTCTGTTCCATTTATCCCTTATTGCATGGGCAATGCCTCTACTTTTAACTGATACTACTTCTTGTCATATGGCCTCTGGAATTAATCATTACTTACCAGGGATGAAGTTGATTTTTTTGTAAAGAACAGATTACAATAGATAGTTTCTATAAAAAATTTATATTACAATAACTCTGCTATATAATATGATTGTTTTAATGTCAAATTTAAAATACCATACAAAAACTACAAAAACAAAAAGAAAAAAACTCTTCAAAATAGTGCATATTCTGGTGGTACTGAGCTAGAAAAAATTAGTCCTCTTTATAGTATTATGGTGTATTACTAAAAACCACCTTACCCACTGTTTTCTACTGCTTTCTGTGCATATTCAACTTGAAACACTCTTCCATCAGGAGAAAACTGAGAAGCAGATAAATCATACTGCAAAAATCGAGAAAATAAGATTATCAAGCTTTACTTTAAAACATTAATTTCATGTTTAGAATTATCAAGTCTTAAAATTTCAGCAATTTAAACCTACAGCAAGAAATCTATTAATAAGATACAGAGGCAGACAAAAAACTGAATCGCTTGTGAATTTTGCAAATGTTTTGCACTGCATTGTGGGTTGCAGAAATGTTCAAAATGCATTGGTTAGATAAGATATATATCTCTGTGAATGAAATCCAACAAAAAGACTTCACCTGATATACCTAATGGCCACAAACATCTTCCCAAAGTGTAAAATGCGTAATTAATGGAAATATGAGAAATCGTGCAAATGGCAGTCATGACAACCAAACATACATTTTATTGCATTTACGCGTACAAACTGAAATGACAAGTTAATGTAATAGTATTATCTACTGTAAATCAGCAAAATAAGTCCTCAATATTTTGTTGTTCCTCCTTGAGCTGCAATTACAGCCTTGCAACGATCTGGCATAGAGTTAATCAACTACTGGATATACGGCTGCCCAATTTCGTGGTACTACACCCTTACAATGCTCTCCTGCAGCTGAATCTTACTTGTTGGCTTCTTCTGAGCACTTTTAGAAAAACGAGGGAAAACATTGGTGTAATTATGTTTTAAGCCTTGTGAGACAAGACAAACTCATCATTAAATCTAAATAGCATAAAACTTACCAATTTTGCTGCATCGCAAGGTGCTGAGCCCTGTTGAAAAATGCAGTTTTGGACGTCTATGTGGTGATCCCTAATAACAGGTTTCAGGCACTCCTCCAAGACAGCAGTGTAGGTTTCTGCATTCACTGTTCCATTAATAAACTTAATTCGCCCTACGCCTTTGCTTGTTATGCATCCCCAGACCATCTGACCAGTGGGGAACTTTACAGCCGGTGTTATGCCTCCGATTATCGTCTTCTGACATATCGCTTCCCATCCAAGCCATGCAGGTTGAATTTCGATTTGTCAGAAAAGATGACGGTGTCCCATTGCTCTTTTGTACATGAAAGATACGTTTTAGTCCAAGCAAGTTGCTCCTTCCTCATTTGTTGGGTCAACAAAGGCTTCTTCTTGGGCAGATAGGCATATAGACCACATTCTGAAAGCCGTTTTTCGATAGTTCATGCACTTGTGTCAACACTAGACGCCATCTCAAAGTCCAGTTTTAGATCAGGAGCACTATCATGGCAATTATGAAGGCATAGCTGTTTCAAATATCAACCATGGAAAGGCATAGTCACTCTCTTACAGCCTGATCCAGGTCTTCTCTCCACATCACCGGTTTCATGCTTTCATTTCAGCACCTGGGATACTGTTGACAAATGGCAGCCTATTTTATCAGGGATAGCATGCGTAGAAAGCCCTTCCTGGGACAGAGCAACAGCTACACATTTTTTCTTGGTGTCAACTGAACATATGGAACCACACATACACCTCCACAAAACAGGATATGAGTATGTATACCCTTCCAATTTTTTTAGAAATGGCTATTTCTAAAAAAATTGGAAGTATTTATAAAAATGGCTGATGCAATACCTTTGCTTTGCGACAAACAAAATGACTGTAATCAAACAATATCTTATTCGTTTCACTACAAATGTTACTTTTTTTTTTTTTTAAGGTGATGAAGTTTTTTTGTCCCCCACTGTACAATCAACAAAATTACTGGAAGAACAGTATAATTTAATGTTAGTAAGTGTGATATGCTAAGGCATGTCACATATACTAACATTTTTAAACTAGCCTCACAAATACTGTACAATATCAAGTTTACGAGTTAACATAAATCTGGATTTTGGAGAAACATTACCACTGGGTAGTTATTTATCACATTAATCTAAACTGTCTTATGTGATATATAAAAATAATTACTCATAATGGAAGAGCCTGGGCAACATTAATTTTTCCAGACAGTTAGCATAAAAAAAAGTCCACAGAATCATTATCTGAAATTTAAAAATAGTTTAGAAGATAATGAATGTCCTTTAATGGCTATATTCAAAATATTACTTCTGCAAAGCATGAAAGATTATAGCACAGTAAAAAAAAACAATCTCCCTACCTTTTTTTCCAACAAATTGAAAAGAAATGACTGCCCCACGACTAAAAATAATTGTCAGTAATAAAGAAAAAAAGTTATTTAAATATAAAATAAAATATTATTTTAAGTATTATTGCAAACTTAACCATAGAAATCTTTTTTTGTTTTGATACTAGAAAGTAAGGCTATTTAATTTCATAAGTTAATGATTAAGAAGTTTCTTGCTTAACAAAGGGAAAAATAGAAGGAAAAATTTTTTTTTTTTAAAAATCCAACTTAATAAATAAAAGGTTAACACTGGAGGACATCAGGATATGATGATTGGGTGATGATGCACATTAGCAGCATAGTTAATCCAGAGACCCCTGGGCAAGAAGGATTAGTGAGGTGACCTTTTGGGAACAAAAGCTACATTCATGAAATTTTAAGCTATATCAAGTTTTGGAATTTCAGCAATTTAAACTAAAGTAAAAGTCCAATAATCCGGCATCTGATTATCCAGGAAATCCAATACATCAGCATTCCTGTTTTTTCTTCTTCGTCTTTCTTTTTTGATATCTTACTGCATAGAATAATAATAATAATAAAAAAAAAAATTCTTTCCACACTTGAACTTTGAAGTGAGCACAATAATGTACACTGCATACAGCAGTTTTAGAATTAAGGTCTGTTTGAATTGTGTAATTAATCTATGGCATCGGGGAATTTATTGCTAATCATGGGGAAAAATTAATTACTCACTGATAATAACTGATGGCTAATTGAAAAGGGTTTGTTTCCAAGTTCTATAGTTGAAGCATTGTAGTTTTAAACAGGACTGATACAGCAACATAAATTTTTAGTAGTTTACAC